>NW_005871452.1:312895-348011 GCF_000147115.1 Myotis lucifugus | reverse complement strand
CACATATACACACACACACACACACACATATACATACACACACACATATATATAAAAATAATATATAAATAATTTATATAATATATATTATATATATAAAATCATTTTTATTTATTTATTATCCCTTTTGTTTTTTAATTTTTTTTATTGATTTCAGAGAAGGGAGAGGGAGAGAGAGATAGAAACATCAATGATGAGAAAGAATCATTTATCGGCTGCCTCCTGCACACCCCCTAGTGGGGATCGAGCCCGCAACCCGGACATGTGCCCTTGACCAAAATCGAACCTGGGACCCTTCAGTCCCCAGGCCAACACTCTAACTACTGAGCCAAAACGGCTAGGGCTTTAGTTATAATTTTGATGTGGTTGTGGAAGGCAGCAAGTACTGGCATTTACCTGCGTCACTATCTTGGTTCACTCTTCGAATATTCTGTTTTTTATTGATTTTTTAGAGAGATAGAAACATGGCTGAGAGAGAAGCATCAATCAGCTGCCTCCTACACACCCCCTACTGGGGTTAGAGCCCCCAACCCAGGCATGTCTCCTGATGAGGAATCAAACCGGGGACCTCTTGGTTCGTGAGTCAGCACTCAACCACTGAGCCACACTAGGAGATTTTTGATGGTTCTTTCAATTTCCTCACTGTTAGTCTATTTAGATTTTTCCAGTTCTATATATCTGGGGACTTACTCATTTCTTTCAAGTTACTAAATTTGGTGGTCTATTTTAGTGTGATCCTCTGTGATGTCTGTGGTAACTTCTCTTTCATTTCTCATCTTGCTTATTTCTCTTTTTGTTCTGTAATGAGTGTAGCCAGAATTTGTCAATTTTGTTAATCTTTTTATATAGAGGCAGCTCTGTGTTGCATTAATTTTTTGTATAGTGTTTTAGTTCTCCACTTCATTTTATTCTGCTTTAATTTTTCTTTTCTTCTGGAATTTGGGCTGCTTTTGTTCTTCTTTTTCTAGATCTTTAAGACTAATGTTGTTTACTTGGGATTTTTCTGTCCTGTCTTGACATAGGACAGTCACTCTTCTTTTTATTGCAGAAATCCTCCAGGATGCTTTGGGTCCTGGCTGTACTCCACTGTGCTTCACAGGAAGGTCCTCTCTCCAAAGTCAAAATGAGGTCCTTTCTCTTTTGTAGTACATGTTTAGTTACCTCACGTCCACTTCTTTGCAGATATCTTTCTCGAAAAAGGTTTAGTTCCCATTTTCCACTCTGAGGTCAGCTAATGATGGTTGCCTATGAATGACATGATGTTCTCTGCTCTGTCCTTAATAGGCCCCGTATACACCTTTTCTTACTGAATTGATGTACCAGAATCTTAAGATGCTGATTGACCCTGTTTCTGTCCAGGACAAGGACACACTCAGCATCCACTACCTCATGCTGCCCCGTGTTCGGTAAGAATCTAATACAGCCCTGGCCAGTTACTCAGTGGTTAGAGCATAGGTCGACACACCAAAGGGTAATGGGTTTAATTCCTGGTCAAGGTCACGTATCTGGGTTCCAGGTTTGATCTTCGGCCCCGGTTGGGGTACGTGCAGGAGGCAACATCTCTCACATCAATGTTTCTCTGTCTCTCTGTCTGTCTCTCTCTCCTTTTCTCTCTCTCTTCACTGCCTCTCGCTCCCTCCCTTACACTCCCTCCCTCCTCTTCCATCATCATATCTCTAAAAAGCAAAGGGAAAAATATCCTTGGTTGAGTATTAACAACAAGAAAAAAACAAACAAACAAACAGAAGAATCAAATATATGTAAGCCTCACCGGGACCATGGGAAGGGAAGTTGCCAAAGATGCACTGGTGTGGGGGCCCTAGCTGGCCCCTTGGTTCCGTGCCTCTCACCTGAGCTGCTCCTAAGGGTACAGAATAGGTAGAACTGGGGATGCTCAGTGTGAAACCACTTATAGCGCTGCAGCACGTGTGCTGTGACCAGGTTGTTCGAGTCACCTAGGGGAGCTGCTGGGTACTGACCAGGAGACTCTAGCTTGCCGCCTACTTCTTGCCATGTACCCCCAAGGCCAGTGCACGCTGTCCTTCCCCAAGTGCCTCACCAGTAGGCCTAGCCACACCATCATATCTTTAACCTGTCCCTCTTTCTTATGTAGGCATGCCTATTGTTTGGGATTTTTTCCTTTTTTTTTTTTTTTAAATACAATGTGATTTATTTATAAATGAGAACAAATTAACAATGAACACTTTCAGAAGTTGAAAAAGGACACCAACAGTACTAAATACATAGGCTTTTAATTTTCTTCAAATTCGGAGTTTTAATTATACAAAGATGAGTAGTCAATTATGTAACCTAAAAATATTTACTTATTAAACTATATTAATACTTTCAATAAACTATACAAAAAGATAATGAGACAAACATGTGCATTTATAGAATTGCATGTCAGTCATGCCAGATCCCTGTGAGGGAATTCCCAACACGACCTCATTCGTCTGTGAGGACACAGAGTAATTCTTGTTTAGACATACACATTCATTTACTTGTCCAGCCTGGTCAGCCCTCCACTGCTTGATGGTTTCCTTCCGCTATGAGTGTGCATGTCCAGTCGTCTGCTTCTTAGGGCAGACATTTACCTTCCTCATCCACCAGCCATTGGAGGAGGACTGGGCCACGCAGATGGTTAATTCGACCCATTCTTCTGGGAGGGTTTCCTGGGGGCCCTCTTCCATCATCATATCTGGAATCAGATGAGTTTCCGTAGCCTCTTCCCTTTTTCACATTTTGCTGAAGCAGAGTTTTGAAAAACAAAACCACAAACTCAGCTATTTCCCAGAAGACATCTGTTATCAAAGATAATCTCCATGGAGACTGACTCCTGCTGTCCAGCACTTGTCCGTTCACGATGTAGACCATCTTGATCCTCGTTCCCCTCCTCCCCGGGATTTTTTCCTTTAAATTTAATACCTTTTATTTCCCCGCTTCTTCTAATCAGAGAGGAATTGATTGACAAGAAAACTGAGAGTGCAGTATCTAGAATGCAGTCTGTGATTGAACTTGGGCGAGTGATTCGTGACCGCAAAACTATTCCAATAAAGGTTTGAAATTTTATTTATTTTACATTGCACAGACCTAAATAATTATGTCTTTGAGTATTTTCTTTGTATAGAGAGCTTCCAGCAATGGCAGTTTTTATTCATTTCTACAGTAAGGGTATGAATGACTTAATACAAGTTGAGCCTAGTTATTCTTTGAACCTGACATTAGATCAAAACATTTAACGTTCCATTTTTCTCTGGTTGTGAGGACTGGCTGCTTAGTGAACTTGTTCTTATCTTTTCCTCCTAGTATCCTTTGAAAGAAATTGTCGTTATCCATCAAGATCCAGAAGCTCTCGGTGATATCAGATCTTTGGAGAAGTATATTATTGAGGTAAGGCATGTGATTTGTCCCTGGGTCTAAGCAGACTTCTTTCATTGAGAAGATTATTTTGATTAGGACTCTCCAATAAACTACACTTTGAGTGTATAATTTATCCTTTTTTATTTTTTATATACATAATTTAACTCTGAACATTTCCTTGCTGCTAAGAATCATCAATTTTCACATTGTTATTTTAATTCTCTATAAATTATGTCAAGGTTGTCCTTGCAGCTCAGTGGTTAGAGTATCGGCCTGCGCACCAAATGGTTGTGGGTTCAGTTCTCCATTCCAGGTCGAGGGCACATACCTGGGTTGTGGGTTTACACCCCACCCCTGGTCAGGTTGTGTGTGGGAGGCAACCAGTTGATGTGTCTCTTGCATCGATGTTTCTCTCTCTCACTCTCTCTCTTCCTCCCTCCCACTCTCTGAAAAGTAATGGAAAAAAATATCCTAGGTTAGGATTCACACAAACACACAAAAAGATTTCAAGGTCAATTAATTTCCTTGCCTTAATTGGATCATTTATACCTTCATCCACTTCTCTTCCCTAAAGTACTTGCTGATAATTAACAAAAAAAACTTGGTTCCTTCAGATTATCTATGTGACAAGTGAACATGTGGTTTGTAAACAGTTCAAGCTCTGACATAGTCCTTCATATCCCATTTGCTCCCTGCACTCTCACCCCTCCTAAGCCTGTTCACTAGGCTGTCTTCTGCCAGGGTTGTTCCTAGCATTTTATAGACCTATTCACACAGTAAAGTGCATCTCAGGTTAGAACATACAGATGTACTTTCTTTTTTTTACAGCTGCATCATGTTCACTTTCTGGCTGTATCATAATTACTGTCTCTCCTATTGTTGGAAATTTAGGTTTCCCATTACAAACAAAAGGTTTGTGTGTATCTTTGTGCCTGTGTCAGAGTATGGACCTTGGATAGATTGCTAGAAGGGAAGATTTGAGGTCACGAGTTTAACATATTGTCAGTTATCCTGTAAAAAGATTTTATTCCATGATGATTTAAAAATATATATATCATATTGTAGAAAATCCTATATAATAAAAGCCTAATATGCTAAGTGTCCAGTCGTCCATTCAACCAGTCAAAGCGTAATATGCTAATGATGTGCTAAGGCCACTCAACCACTCACTATGACATGTACTGAACACCAGGGGGCAGACGGTCAATGCAGGAACTACCCCCTGGTGATCAGTATGCTCCCACTGGGGGAGCGCTGCTCAGCCAGAAGCTGGGCTCACGGCTGGAGAGTGCAGTGGTGGTGAGAGTGCCTCTGAGGCAGCGCTAAGGAGCAGGGAGCAGTCGGGCAGTAAGGAGCAAGGGCTCCCAGACTGCGAGAGGGCACAGGCCAGGCTGAGGAACCGGACCTCCCAGAGTGCACAAGTTTTCGTGCACAGGGCGTCTAGTATTATAATATTTACTAGGGGCCCAGTGCACGAATTCATGCACCTTGAAAGGAACTGTGGACCATGAGGCTGCAGTGGGCACAGGGGCAGGTCTCTGCCCATCCTCCGAGCCACTGCCTGATTCCTCTGCCGTGGCCCTCCAGTCCCCTGTCTGAGGGCATCCCCGCTCCTGCTGTCCCGCTTACACCTGCTGACAGCATGAAGAGATTGGGGCCAGTGCCAGCAGCAGGTGTGAGCGGTGGCTGCTGCCCCAATTGCCCCTCAGGAGCAGGGGGAGGTGGAGAAGCTCTCTCAGGGGTGATCAGGGCCGGCAGCCGCCACTTACACCCACCGACGGTGCCAGAGCTTCTGCTTGCATTCACTGCCAGCACTGGCAGCAAGTCTGAGCACCGGGCGGGACTGTAGCACGTAGGAGCAAAGAATTTTCAGAAACCACCATAGGCTTGCCCTGATGACAGTGACCAGTGCCCCACCTTGGTCTGGTGCCCCTGCTCACCTGCTCCACCATCCAGCCATGGCCAATGCCTGCCTTGTTCTGTGCATGCCCGCTCGTGGTCAGCACACATCATAGCGACCAGTTGTTTGGTTATTCAGTTGTTCGCTGTTCAGTTTATTTGCATATTAGCCTTTTACTATATAGGATACTGGTTTTGAATTGCTAGAGAATTACAGAAAAATATTAGAAAGTAAATAGTTATAAATTTTGTAAGTAATGCTTGCAGGTGTGGATAAAAATAGAATATATTTAAATAGAACATCTTAATCACTATAATAAGGTCATGTAACACAATTATGTGTAATGGGAAAACTAGACACTTCCTTACAATTTGTTTCAGTCACATTTTCTGTGCTGTCATCAGCTCCTGTTGCATTAGTGATGTTGAATAGCTTGATGGAGGCATGAAATGTTTTGGTTAACTGATTCTGCTTATTGGTTAACATGTGGTGCTCTGAAATGGCTTGAGCAAAGGTTACCTACCCTTGAGAGATACAACCTTTTTCTAGAGTTGTTTTTAGTTGATTTTATGCTCAACTATTTTGACTGAGCAGGACAGGAAACGTCTTTTTTATACCTTTCATTTCAGTGGTTTTTAGTATGAATTTATAGAGTTGTACAACTAGTCACCACAATTTTATAACATTTTCATCGCCACATAAAGTCCCATATCCTTTAAATTAATGCACCATTTCTCCTCAACATTCCACCATCCCTGTCAGCCACACACCTGTTTTCTGTCCCTGGACATTTCCTATAAATAGAATCATATGATACATGGTCTTTTGTATCTGACATCTACTTTATTCATGTTTAGCATGAATTAGTGCTTCATTTCTTTATATTTAATATTTAATAAGAATCCATTGTATGGATAGACCACATTTTAAAAATATATATATATCTTTATTGATTTCAGAAAGGGAGGGAGATGGGGAGAGAGAGAGAGAGAAGCATCAATGATGAGAGAGAATCATTGATAGGCTGCTTCTTGCATGTCCCCTATTGGGGATTGAGTGCACAACCTGGGCATGTGCCCTTGACCAGAATTGAACCCAGGACCCTTCAGTCTGCAGGTCGACACTCTAGCCACCGAGCCAAACCAGCTCAGGCTGGATAGACGACATTTTTTTATCTGTGTTCACAGTTGATGGATATTTGAGGTCCGCTTTTTGTTTAGTGAATCATTTTATTGCTGTCAACATTTGTTTGTCTATTTTGTTGTTGTTAATCTTCATCTGAGGATATTTTTCCATTGATTTTTAGAGAGAGTAGAAGGGAGAGGGGGAGAGAGGGGAAGAGAGAGAGAAACATCAATGTGAGAGAGACACATTGACTGGTTGCCTCCTGCACGTACCCTGACCAGGGCGGGGGAACCTGCGATCAAGGTACATACCCTTGACCAGAATCAAACCCGGACCCTTCAGTTTGCAGTTCGATGTTCTATCCACCAGCTCGGGCTGGATAGACAACATTTTCTAAGCTCTGTTCACAGTTGATGGACATTTGAGGTTGTTGTCCACTTTTTGTTCATTGTAAATAATGTTACTGTCAACATTTGTGAGCAATTTTTTGACATTTGTTTTATTTCCCTGGTTTTTTCATCTTGTCTACCAATCATAGGAGTTGAATGTTCAAAAAGTTACACTGTCTACAGATAAAAACAAGTATGGTATTCGCCTAAGGGCAGAGCCAGATCACATGATCCTGGGGAAGCGGCTGAAGGGAGCCTTCAAGGCAGTGATGACATCCATCAAGCAGCTGAGCAGTGAGGAGCTGGAGCAGTTCCAGAAGCGTGGTGAGTGTCGTGGATGGAGTCTTGGCTCAGGGAGGCTTCTGCTTGGCATTCACTGT
Organism: Myotis lucifugus; assembly: GCF_000147115.1. Classification (NCBI taxonomy): domain Eukaryota; kingdom Metazoa; phylum Chordata; class Mammalia; order Chiroptera; family Vespertilionidae; genus Myotis; species Myotis lucifugus. The sequence goes on along the minus strand of NW_005871452.1, from coordinate 340,857 downwards.
CATAAACTTCAAGAAAAACGTTTATTAGAAATAATTCTGATAATTTAGAAAAACTTAAAGAAGGCAATAACAGTGACCCCTAACTCATCATCCGTTCATGTAATGTAGATGCAGTGCCTTTTCTCTGCTGTTTACTATGTTAGGTGCAGCCCTAGCCAGTTTGCCTCAGTGGGTAGAGCGATGACCTGCAGACTGAAGGGTCTTGGGTTTGATTCTATTCAAGGGCACATGCCTGGGTTGTGGGCTCGATCCCCAGTAGGGGGCGTTAAGGAGGCAACTGATCCATGATTCTCTCTCATCAGTGATGTTTTGTTTTGTTTTATTTTTAAATTTATTTTTTTACAGAGAGGAAGGGAGAGGGATAGAGAGTCAGAAACACCGATGAAAGAGAAACATCGATCAGCTGCCCCCTGCACAACCCCCACTGGGGATGTGCCCGCAACCAAGGTACATGCCCTTGACCGGAATCGAACCTGGGACCCTTCAGTCCGCAGGCCGACGCTCCATCCCCTGAGCCAAACCAGTTAGGGCTCATCAGTGATGTTTTAATCTCTCTCCCTCTCCCTTCCTCTCTGAAATCAATTTTATTTATATATATGAAATCAATAAAAAATATACACACACATATTTTAGAGGTATATAATATGTTAGGTGCTGGAGCACTGTTAAAATTCTGATTCATTTCCTTTTAGTTACATAGAAACAGATCACACTGTAACTTTAAATTTTGTTTCTCATTCATTTTTGCATTTTGTTTCCCCTTTTTATTTTACTTTTTTTAAAAATATATTTTATTGATTTTTTAAAAAATATATTTTATTGATTTTTTACAGAGAGGAAGGGAGAGAGAGAGAGAGAGAGTCAGAAACATCGATGAGAGAGAAACATCGACCAGCTGCCTCCTGCACATCCCCCACTGGGGATGTGCCTGCAACCAAGGTACATGCCTTTGACCGGAATCGAACCCGGGACCTTTCAGTCCGCAGGCCGACGCTCTATCCACTGAGTCAAACCGGTTACGGCTTATTGATTTTTTGTGGAGAGAAAGGGAGAGGGATAGAGAGCTAGAAACATCGATGAAAGAGAAACATCGATTAGCTGCCTCCTGCACACCTCCTACTGGGGATGTGCCCACATCAAGGTACATGCCCTTGACCAGAATCGAACCTGGGACCTTTCAGTCCACCGGCCGACGCTCTATCCACTGAGCCAAACCGGTTAGGGCTTATTTTGCATTTTTAATAATATATTATGAACTTTTCTAAGTGTTTATTTTTAAATCCTATTTCAATAACTGTCTAATTTGCCTTCATATTGATATCTGATAATGGTTTTAATCAGTCTTTTATTATTGGTACCTTATGTTTTTTTTTCATTCTTTTTAATACTATGTTATATTTCAATGAATATTTTCATGTGAATATTTTGTGAAATTGATTTCTTTGTACTAAATTTCTAGGTAGAAATTACAGAATCAGATGGTTACCATTGAATTCTACAAATGTTAATGTGGGCACACAAAATCTGCCCTCGTCAAAGAGAAAGCAGAACCCTTGGGGGTGCTATTGGGAGGAGGTGGGGGAGATGATGACTTAAGTCAGAACCTGTCAGTTTCCCTAAAATTTCTAGAATTCACATACTGGTCTCTTAATTGGCCAAGGCTGGCTCTGTTCACTCAGAGCCCTTCTGTTTGGGTGGCACTGGCAACATAGAGTTTAATAATAATAAGACAGACGTTGTCCTCACCCTCATTGTGCTGGTTGACGTGGAAGACATATGGAGGTAATTGTTGAAAGTGCTGGGATGGAAACCTGTGGGACACTGAGGAGTTTAGGAAAGGAGTCAGCTCTCATATCCATGGGTTCAGAAGTTATCGGCTCTGCTGTGATTAGAATCATGATTGGCCTCTTTACAGCCACTTAGCATCTGCAGCTGTCCGGGGATGCAAGGTTTTGGAAGTTAAGGGCTCCCTCTAAAGTTGAAAATCATAAGCACAGAAGTGACATGAAAAGATATTTAAAGACTCAGCTCAGATGAGTGATGATGGAAATTGATGGAAATGTCCTTGGATTCCTCAAATTGTTTGATAAAATTTATCTGGAGGTCTTACATGAGAGGCTAGCAACTAAAAGTTGAGTCATAACTAATTTAACTTGATATATTAAATTAATAAAATCTTTGATCATCTTTCCAGTTGTGAATCTAAGTTGTTTTATCAGATAGCCAAAATATCAAAAATTTCTGAAATACATCATATTTGAAACCAAAAGGTGGCCATTTTTAAACTGTAGTTTCTGAATAGACTGATCTGCACTGATGGAAAGCAAAATAATTTTGAGATCCCAGTGACAGGAAGTGAGAATGGCAGCTCAGTGCTCAGAGACCAAGAACATGAATGGTAACCACACGGGCTTCCTGAAGATGGGAATTGCCAGCCTTGGTGGTTCCTCTGCTTGGGCTGGCAGGAATTACACTGAGAATATCATATTGTTCACCTTATTTAACCTACCTGATGGCACACTGCTCAGCACACAATGGGACCGAGGCCCTACCATCATTGAGGGGTGGGCCTTCATTTGATTTGACTCTAAAGACTGCACCCTTCATTACATCATGAAGTCTGTATTTAAGGCGGGGATTCATGGCCTCCTGGCATGTCTTTGGACCTGGGAGTTTACATACAGCCATAGACATTGGGTCAGGAGGACTTGATATCATGAAGCCTCTGTAGAGGCTACAAGTATTTTGTCAAAAAGTGGCACAATGTACTTGTAGCAGGACAGTTTGTGGAGGAAGAGGGACTGATTAACAGTGGCAGTTGCATCTCTACTAGGGTCCATTGTTGTGGAAGGCCATGAATTGCATGAAGATGACATTCGTCTTATGTACACCTTTGATCAAGCAACAGTTGAGACAGCCCAGTTTGAAGCACACTCGGATGCTCAGGTATTTTTCTGTGCCCTAGAGCATTTCTTGATCAAAAAATAAGATCATAGTGGAGAAATTATACTGTACCTGTGCCTTTCCTGAAAGTGTTATTAACAGCTTGTGTTGGTGTTAAACAAACCAGTTATTCATTTTAAATTGGCTTATTAAACTTCTCTATGATATGCTCTTTACATATGCCTTTTAACCAGTGCATAAATAGATATTTTGTGACTTCTACATGGGAGTACTTGTCCTAAGTATTGGGTCATACTACAAGGAGTTAGATGTTACCCCACTCTTCAAGGAATAAGCCAGTCATGGAGATAGGAGAGTGAGCCACATGTTATTCTGCCTGATAAATTATCTGGTAGAAATAAGTCCAGAGAAGAGCTCCTATCGAGTGTGGGTAGATGGCTAGGGAGTGCGGGCAGTTTTGGATTCTGGGGTCAACATTTTTATTGTGATGGAGCACAGCATCTCCTTTCACTCCTGATCAGACTTCTCGGGGTAGATAGGTTGTTGGGGCTCCACTGTGGGAGTGGGGGCTTGATGGAGACCTTCTGTGGCTACCATGCCAGATGAGGGGAGGGGAGGAGTACCTTGTCTGAAGAGGCCAGCCTCCTCAAGCCTTTGCACAGGGCTTAAGCTAGTTGTAGACAACATGTAGGCAGACTGGTGCAGAGCCAAAGGCGAGGTAGCCAGAAGGGCAGGGAGGATTGTGAACACAGCGGGTGCAGTCCTTCCGGGCTCCAGCCAATGGGAGGGAGGGCCTGAAGTGGTCAGTGTGGGCCCACCACCCTGCCTGACTCCTCATCCATTTCCAGTGCTGACTTCTGCACCTTCACAAAGTTTAACTTCTCTGATTGAGTTTCCTTTACGATAAATGGTGATCTTACCTACTTTATAAGTATATTCCCCTCTAATAGAAGTGATACTTATCTTAGTACATCATCATTAACAACCTTCAGAATAGGTGAGAGAGAAAAGTAGACAAAGTTGACAAGAAGGTGGCAATTTAAACTCATATAAAAAAGAATTGTGTCCATTGTAGAAATTGCTTCTTGAATCCCACTAATAAACCAAAGGATAAAAAGGGGTCATGGCTTAAGAAACTGGAAGGTACTGCCTTTAATTCATTTGTTGTGGTAGATCCATTTGAAAAGCTGTTCTACAGGCTTTATGACTACTGATATTTTTATTACAAGAGTTGGCACTATTTATTAAACAGACCAAAAAAGCAGAGTTGAGAGACTAACAGACCAGTCTCACGGTCTCCTGTGAGCACACCCTGCAGAAGAAAAGGGAAAGCTGCCCTCTCTCCAGATATGAAGGACCCTGGTTACAAACAGGAACCGAACTATAAAGAAACTAGATTAACTGTGTTCTTTGCTTAGTTTTGTGAATAAATAGTGCTGCATGTTAGACTTCTCAGAGCTTAGTTTTAAATAGCATTTTGCTGAATTTGAAAGAACTGTTTTTGTCTATTTGATTGTCATGGTATGCTCTGTTCATTCCTGCAGGCTTTGGTTCTCTTAGATGTCACCCCTGACCAGGCGATGGTGGATCAAGGGGTGGCTCGGGAAGTCATCAATCGCATCCAGAAACTTCGCAAAAAGGTTTGTCACATTGAGAGTAAGCTGCTTATTTGAAGTTTTGTTTGTTTTGTCTTATTTGTTGGGGAGGTTGGGAGAGGTAGGTAATGACTTAATGAACATGAGTTCGTTCAGCTGGTCCTCTACAGGAGATGGGCCCCCCTCCCTGCTTATTCACTCCCAGGCTGGATGCGGGTGTTTTGTTTCTCTGACTGGGAGCTTTCAGCCAGCGGTGCCCCTTGTCCTCCTTTTCCCACTTCCCTGAGCTTCCACAAAACCATCTTCCAGGTCCATAGCCCTCCTGGCGGGCGCAGAAGGCCATAAGAGGGCCATTGTGTGAGAGGGGAGGTGCAGTCACATCAGCATCAAAGGGCTTCTGGCTCAGGGGAGGTAGGGTTGTATCTGGACAGAAGGATTGATCCTTCCTTATTCAGAAGTTGGGAGCCAGGACAGGAGGGCTGAGCCCATTGCCTGCCCTCACCAGGTGAGGGAGCCAAGGAGCTGTTATCCCTAGGAGGGCACCCACCGGCCCTCCTCGTGAGGCCAGGTTTGAAATCTGTAGTTTAGGGTCTGAGGAGGCCACTTCCAGCAGAGAAACAGGCGCGTGGAACTCTGGGCTAGCACAGAGCTCTGGGAGTGGCTCTCACTGCGCCACGCTTTTGCCTTCGTTTCCCAGGAGAGCAGGACGAAGACTGGTCCCTTCCACGATGACTCAGCATGGAATTGTCAGCCCTTCTTCAACAGCATCTTACCTGCTGACTAATCAAGTGCTTCCCATTTTACTTTTTCTATATGTGCTTTCAGTGCAATCTGGTTCCCACTGATGAAATAACAGTTTATTACACAGCAAAGTCTGAAGGAAATTATCTGAGCACCATTATTGAAAGCCACATGGAGTTCATATTTGCCACCATAAAGGCTCCCTTGAAACCATATCCAGTCGCTACATCAGATAAAATCCTTATTCAGGAAAAAATGCAGGTGAGTTCTGTGGAACTATTAAGAGATTTAGTTATAGATTTTAGTTAAGTTTATGTGCTCACATCTTGATAATTCTGTCTCCCCATTAGCAATGGCTCTGGATGACAGTCAGGAGGGTCAGGGAGATGACGTCCAGAACAGGAGAGGGGAAGGAAGGCAGGCAGGAGTTACAGTTGTGTCTGAAACTACAGAAGTCAGTGTCATGGGTTCTGAGAATTACTGTTAAACTGCAATTGACTTGAAAAGCAATTAACTTTTAAGGTAGTAGGTTATACATGAAACTAAAATTTCATTTCCTGTTGGTACATTTTAGAGGTGACTGGAAATCTGATAACAAGGCACAGCCCGAAGTTGGTCATTTATAACAGGGGAAGAAAATCTGTCAGTAATTTTTTGAATCTTTTGCTTCCTATGTTGTTCTGACTTGGTATAGGGCAAATAAGATAGACAGGTAAGGGCTAGAAATGACTGTCTTTTCAGTGGGGCAGTTTACAAGATGGTTTCATTGTCTATTTTGTGTATATTTTTAACACATTGTTTGCGGGTAGTTTTTATCGCGTGCTAACAGGTGGCGCGGGCCATTTTTGCTAATTTTTTGCGCAAATGGCAACGTTCAGTAAAATTACGATAACTTTAGTTTTACATATTTTTTTTCAATGAAACTTTTTGTGATTTACTATAAAATGTATGCTGAATTATTTTTCTTAAATTTTAAACAGACAAATACTGGAAAACTCACTGTAAATTGAAATAAACGTAATAAAATATGTAAAAATTCCGAAACGTATAAATATGTTTCCCGCATACAATGTGTTAAAAAACAAGGTAAAAAGAAAAGGGGGGAATATAGCCCTTGATTGTTTTATTGATGGGATTGAATAATCTCTCAGAATTGTAGAAAGTTCTTGCTCTTAAAAAGAAATGGTTGCTATGTTATTTGTGACCCTGTGGTCAGATGCTGCAGTTACACAATCACTTCTTCCTGTTGCTCAGTTAAAGGGGTCTGACCTGGAAATTACACTCACCAGGGGATCCTCCACACCTGGCCCTGCTTGTGCATATGTCAATCTTCACATTTGTGCAAATGGCAGTGAGCAAGGTAAGAGTAGATAATTCTATGGTTTGTATTTTATTTTTTTACTTAAACCTATGAATATCTTTGAAGCAATTATAATAGAACTAGAGGCCTGGTGCACAAAATTCGTGCTGGGGGGGCGGGCCCTCAGCCCGGCCTGCACCCTCTCCAATCCGGGCCCCTCGGGATGTCCGACTGCCTTTCACAATCTGGGACCGCTGGCTACTACCCGCTGGCTGCCTGCCTGCCTGTCTGCCTGCCTGGTTGCCCCATCCCCTCTGCCTGCCTGTCTGATTGCCCCTAACCACCTCTGCCTCGCACCACACCTGGGACCCAGGATTCCCTCCTCCGGCCTGTCACAGCAGGGGACTATGGACAGGCGGCTTCATTGGGCCGCAGCCGCAGGCACCCGGAACCGCTGAGCGGACGGCTTATCCCTCTCCCGGGCCGCAGCCTGGCTGGTCCCCATTCCTCTCTCTTGACCTCATTTGTGCCTGGCTGGTCTCCATTCCTCTCTCCCCGCTTGTTGAATGTCTGAGCAGTTCCAGCGCGAGGGTGTGATGACCATTTGCATATTAGCTCTTTATTATATAGGGTTGGTAAAACTGTATAAATTTTTCTTTTTAATTGTTATCAAAATGAACCCACAGCATGTCCAGCATGGCTCAGTGATTGAGCATTGACCTATGAACCCTTCCTCTCTGAAATCAATAAAAAATATATATATATATTTTAAAATGAACCCACAAAAGCTGAGTGATATAGCTCAGTTAGTTGAACTTTGTCCCATGTACCAAGAGGTCACTGGTTCGATTCCCCATCAAGGTACATGCCCAGTTTGCAGGCTTGATCCCCAGTAGGGAATGTACCAGAGGTAGTTGATCCATGTTTCTATCACCCTCTCCCTTCCTCTCTCAAATATCAATAAAAACATTTAAAAAAAAGGAACCCACAAGAGTAAATTTCTAGACCTGCACCACTAGGATGATAGCGTAGATGTACTTTTCCCTATTCCTCCAACAAAGTACAGCTATAAACACGCATCATTATAAAAATCAACATGAGGAGACTGTTGTACTGTCCCAGCCTGTCAATAACCAAGGGTATTGGTAGACCAGCCTTTTGACTCTTACTATGATTAAGACACCCTTCAGCAATAACCATCAGGAACCTGGGAATATGCAGATTTCTGACTAACAAAACCTAGACGTTACACGGCACACATGGGGCCACACAGTAAGGTTGTGGGGGCTGGGTTATTGGTGAACTTAAAACATAAGCGTGGGGATGTAAAGCATTGGAAGAGAAAACAAGTAGCTCAAATGTCAGTTATTGAAGTCAACCACGATCCCTAAAACAAAGGAGCCGCAGTGCAGGACCTCAGCCTGGCTCTTTGTCCAGTCAAGTGGCTGGCGATGTGTGTGTATTGGACGTAGCTGTCTTTGAAATGGACTCCTAGGCAAACAAAGCTTAAGCTTAAGCTTTGTACTTGCAGTACAAAAAAGAAAAACTGCAGCTTACATTTCCAGGACTCTTACAAGGGAAGGGAAGAAGGCACACCAGCCAGGGACCTAGGGACCAAGCAACAAAACAGCACTGTGTTCTCTGGGTTTTCTTTTTGCCTCATATGTATTCCAGACTTGGAGTTGAAGAAGCCGGCAGTCTGGAAATGCCAGTGAGCATGAACAAGCGCTCCGACAAAATCCTGCTCTCTCTAGATGAAGGACCAGGAGAGCAGCAACCCAGCAAGTCGGAAAACTTTTAGACAACTGTTCTCTTCCCGTGAACATAACAGAACATTTGTAACCTCACTACTACTCACACGCTAAGTGGGGAGCCTAGACTCCTGCCTCTGCCAAGCTGAGGAGCTCCCAGCCCCACTGCCATGGTGGTGTCAGAGAAGACCAAGTGGGAGCTCGGACTTCCGTCCTACTCAGGCATGTGTACTAAGGCATGCCTGAGTAGGTAATGAGGCCACATACATCCTGACAAGCTATCATTGAAGGCCATTTGGGGAGCAGTGAGGAGGCCATTCAACTCTTTGTAGCCAGGAGGGCTTATCACTGAATGCCAAGAGAGAAGTGGGAACTCCCTTGTCCCCATACCCCAGCAGTGACAAGGAGTGTCAGTGATAGGAAACCTGGACTTATCCTCTCACTAAGCAGCAATGAAGCAGTGCCAGCTTTCCCCTGACATTGTGATGTCAGACAAGCTCAGCTAAAATGGATTTAACTAAGAGCCAGCTCATAAAACCTACCGGGTCCAGGTTTTTACTGAAAATTATGCATCATACCAAGAACTGAGATTTTTTTTTTTTTTTTTTTAGAATAAACACCTTGGTTACCTGAGCTAAGATGGGTGGGAAGAGGAGTCACTTGCCTTTCTGGGCTGTGACTTTCCTGATAGAACTGCAGGTCCTTGCCCTCGGGCACACAGCCCTCTGGGTGGCCACACCTGCCTGGTCTGGAGCGATGCAGGCAAGGAGCTCGCCTGCTGGCACTGCTCCTCCAGAAGACTGCTGATGATGGCATTCTTTTCCCTTCCATCATATTTCTAATGAACTTTCTGTCATCGTTTTTTGTTTAAAAACTTCCTCTTCAGGAGTCAGCTTGGCCCCCTTCGTGTGGCCCAGGGGCAGTGCCCAGTGGGACTCGTTCCACTGTCGGTACCGTGTGCTGTCCGCGAGCACGATGCAGTTCTGTACTAGGGGCTCGGTGCGGACCAGTTTGTTGCTGGGTGCATTGTAGACAACATCAGTCATCCTTGTTTTGCGTGTACCACACTCTGAGCCCCAGGAGAAGTTGTCCACGTCCAGCCTCAAGGCTCGTCCTTCTTGTTGCCTCCCAGCTCGGACTGTGTCTGCGGCGAGGTCCAATCTTAGTGTGGCAGCGGGGTGTCCCAGGTCATGTTTTCGCTTCTTGTGGTAGGGCTTTCTCGTGCCCCCAGTCTTTCGGCGCTTGTGCCAGTTGTCCCGAGAGATGCCCATGGCTTGGCACCGGCTGGAAAGAGACAAGAACCAGAAGATCTCAAACTAAATGAAAAAAAGCAATCACTATATGTGAATGAACATCAAGATAACAGAAATGTTAAAATTATTCCACAATAGAAAGCAGCCATAATGAAAATGTTTCCCAGAATAATTGCAAACACAATAGGAAAAAATGAAAAGTAGAGTCTCAGCATAGAAAGGAAAAATCAAATGGAAATTTTAGAACTTAAAACTATTACTAAAGTACAAAAATTCAGTGGATGAGCTAAACAACAGTTTAAAGGAGATGGGAAAGAATCCGTGGACTGGAGGATATAATAATAGAAATCACCCATTCTGATCCACAGAGAGTAAAATAAACTTGGTTTAAAAGAAAATGGCCCTAGCCAGTTTGGCTCAGTGGATAAAGCGTCAGCCTGCAGACTGAAGGGTCCTGGGTTCTATTCTGGTCAAGGGCACATGTGGGCTCAATCCCCAGTAGGGCGCGTGCAGGAGGAGCCAATCCATGATTCCCTCTCATCATTGATGTTTCTCTCTCTCCCTCCCTCCCTCCCTCTCCCTCTCTGAAATTAATGAAAAAGTTAAAAAAAAAAAATGCAGCCCTGGCCATGTGGCTCAGTTGGTTAGTGTTATCCCGTGCACCAAAGGGTCCCTGGTTCGATTCCTGGTCAGGGCACTAATCCAGGTTATGGATTCAATCCCCAGTTTGGGTGCCTATGGGAGGTAACAGATCAATGTTTCTCTTTCTCTTCCTTTCTTCTCTTTCTAAATAAAAATCATCCTCAGGTGAGGATTAACCCTTTGCGGTCGTTTGTCTACTCTCAGCCACCAAAGCTTTTTTACCGTTCCGGTCGTATGTCTGCTCTCAGCCACCACAGCAAGGAACCGTATGAATCTTAACTCTATTCATTCATGTATCAGTTCATAATTTCTCTGAAAGCTCTTAAGTGTCTAAGCGACCTTGTCACGAACCAAAACATTGCCCCGACAAATCGGAGATATCGAAACTCAATATAAACAAACGCGGTCGTTCCACACTCGCCATGCAAAACACCGTGGCGAGTCAGTTGCCTTTTGAGAGTGAAGAAATCGACAAGCTTCGGAGATACTTTGCAAAATTTCAAATAAAGCTTTACAAATTACGTTTAACTGTAATTAGGCATTCTCGCTTGTTAAGATATTTCAAAATAATACTCCAAAATGGCAAAAAGAAAGTTACCGAAAGAAGTGTACTGCGAATCTGAAAGTAACGATGAAGAGTTTTATTTTGGCACCTTGATTACTGACTCTGACGTAGAAAGTGATAACGTTTGTAGTGATTCTACTAGTAGTGACGTAGTTCCAAAAAAGAATTAATAAATCTTGTTTATCCTTCATAATCTTGCATGTTATGTATCACTGCTCTTTCTTTTTTTTTTTTTTTTAATATATTTTATTGATTTTTTACAGAGAGGAAGGGAGAGAGATAGAGAGTTAGAAACATCGATGAGAGAGAAACATCAATCAGCTGCCTCCTGCACATCTCCTACTGGGGATGTGCCCGAAACCCAGGTACATGCCCTTGACCGGAATCGAACCTGGGACCCCTCAGTTCGCAAGCCGACGCTCTATCCACTGAGCCAAACGGGTTTCGGCTGTATCACTGCTCTTTCAATGGAAATTAATTCCGACCAGTACGACACCCATGTCCAAATTTAATACGACCTCAAAGGGTTAAAAATGACATAATACTAAATTTAAAAGGTTTTTTAAAAAGGCATTGGAAGAAAGAGATTCTTTCTATCTCCAGCTGTGTGGCACTCTGTTCTTCTATAATCCCCACAGGACATGTGAGGAAATGCCACTGAAGTGCTTCTGGCTCATCCCACTTATGTTAAATACATCACACCCAGGACTGCCCACGCGCATCCTGAGAGCGTATGGTGTACGCGCTCAAAAAGAAAGAAAGGCCAGCTCAACACCCTGTGCCCTTCACTTTACATTCACATTTACCTTTTTCTTCAGACTTACTTATATTTTTGGCTTTTTAGGTGGAGTACTGCTTCTGGAAAATCCTAAAGGCGATAATCGGTTAGACCTCCTAAAGCTGAAGAGTGTTGTTACCAGCATTTTTGGTGTGAAGAACACAGAGCTGTCGCTCTTCCACGGGGAAACAGGTGTGTGGAAAGCTAGCCATGGCCTTTGACACAGGTGGAGTGTGTGAGTCAGGCCGGCTCTTCAGCAGTGCCTGCCTGTGCATATGGCAGCAAGAACACCATCCTTATCAGGAGATGACGGCTCCCCCTACTCTCTCACCTGTTAGCCAGGTGCAGGATTCTGAGCTTCACAAACTTCCCTAGGGTGTTTTAACTTTCTTAAACATAGTGTCTGCATCTTGCTAAATCCAGATTCTCGGTAAGATAAGCCTAAATAGAATTTTTAAAAGTTGTAAGTACATTCTCTCCCACTGTCACAGGTTGAAATGTGAGACCAATCCACCAAAAACAGAAAGAAAGCAAAAAGATACATTGAAGTTTTTACCCATAGTACCATGGGCCTTCTTTGCAAATAGGGTCCTTGCCGAGGTAGTTAGATGAGGTGCGCTGGGCCCTATTACGTAGGACTGATATCCTTGTGGGAAGACACAGAGACCTTGTGTGACGACAGGCCTAGACTGGAATTGTGCAGGTGCAAGCCAAGAAACAGCGAGGATTGCTAGGGACTTCCAAAGCTGGGAGGAAGGGAAGGGTTCCCCAAAAGGCATCAGAGGGAGCGAGGGCCTACTGACACTTGATCTCAGGCTTCTTGCCTCAAACTCTGAGACAATAAATTTCTGTTGTTTTAAGTCCCCTAACTTATGTTTCTTGGCAATAGATGTAGGAAACTAATAATACTCATTTTATGAACCTGAATGCTTATTTTAGAAACCTTTAAATAGCCTAAAAGAGAAAATCTAAATGGGCAGTAACTAAAAGAATACCTGCTGAACCTCAGTAGTAAAAACCACAGTGTGGTACTATTACTTGATACCAGATTGGCAAAAACTAGAAAAATTTCACAGCCTTAAACGTCATCAAAGGTGTTGTGTAATAGGAACTCCCATTCCCTGCTGGATTGTAAATGGATAGAACCACCATGGAAGACCATGTGCCATCCTATCTGTCAGGGGCTGAAAAAGGGAAGCAGAAGTGATGAGAGAGAGAAAGCCAGGAAGTAAAAGTCTGGATGAGGGCGGCTAGTTGGAAGATCGGAGAAAAATCTGTGACCTGGATCCACCCAGGGCGTCTGATTAGGGGGGCTGGTCCTGCCCCTGAAGTCTCTGGGATGAGAAGTAGAGGTCAGCAAGGACAGGCTGGAGCTCCTCTGTCGGGCACATCTAACACTGGCAGGCCCTGCAGAAGCAGCTTGGCAAGCGAGTTGCTTGTGCACCTGGCCCGGACGTTGGAAGAGCACAGGAGTGTAGGCCGCTTGCTGTCCCCTCTGACCCTGTGAGTGGCAGTCCCTGAAAGCTGAGTGGTGCCTGGGCCCCACATTGACCTTAGGAAACAGTGGCTGTAACTAAAATCCTGTGCACCTTTCTCTGGTCAGCCCTAACCCAATCCAGGACAGTCAGAAAGTTCTGGGAAGCTTTTAGCTTAGCTAAGTGAGCAGAGTTAAATCTCCACCGTCCACCCCTGTGATTCAGGCATCTATACGTGGCTCTGTAAACCACGTCTGACTTCCAGACAAAACAGTATTTTCCATCTGAAGTTGAGAATGTGAAAATACTGTTTCTGATCCTTGGATGCAAAACCCGTGTATAGAAAGGGCCAACTGTATTTATTGAAAAAATCTGCAGTCTTACCCATTTTCAAGAGTCGGCTATACAGGGAAAAAACTAAAGGGAAACAAAATAGTTTGCATTTTAGGTTGTGAATATTATGCCATTTATTTTGCACCAATAACATTTCCTACTAATTGCGTGTGATTTTATAGAAAAGGCAATGTCCTTTCATAAACAAGTAGAAAGTATCACTGTAAAGATACACATATGGAAAAGTGAATGACTTCAGGTATATAAACTATCTGCCCCTGAAAGAATGATGTCTTTTACTATTTTTTCTTATTTGTAGAAATACAAAACCAAACCGACTTACTGAGTCTTAGTGGAAAGATGCTGGGTGTGACTGCAGGACCAGCTCCCTCTGTGATTGACAGTCCTGGTACTCTTCTCTGTCGGTATATCAACCTACAGCTCCTGAATGCAGACCCACAAGGTACATGCCTTCCCTAGTTGTAAACATCTTCAGCAGGTGAGTGGTGGGGTGTTGGATGGTAAGGTTTCCTTTAATTTTCAACCTCTTTTACTTGTGTGGATTTTTCACATTGGCTTTAATGTACTAATTTAAAGGAACACACACAGGCTTGTTTCTTTTGCTTTATTTATGTAGAAGTACTCTCATCCATCTGATACGGAAAGGAAATGAGATAAATTGAGTAGGTAAAAGTTACAGCTAAATCTGAATTGTTTAAATGCCAACACATTTTAATCCAGCCTTATTTTTTCTTCTTGGAAAGTGTTTTGAAAACTTAGTTTTTTCCAGTTGTTTGGTGTTCTCATTGTACACATTGTTTACTGAAGCCTTCAGGCTCTTTGTTATGCATTTGCTGAATACTTCTTTTCCAAGCTGCAGGGATTTTTATACTGATCGGTTTTCTTTTTCTCCTTCCCCTTTCCCTCTGGGAGATGTTTGAGACTTTTCTGCAAACTGTACAGCTGTCCCACTGGCACCCTACACTCAACGGCTGCCTTTCCAAGCCTGCAGCAGTCCCCCCTCCGTTAGGGATGCCGTAGCTTGATGGTGTTGACTCTCGGGGTTTAATCCAATCTGTTCTTCCTTCTGTAGAGTGTTTAATGGGAACAGTGGGCACCCTCCTGCTGGAAAACCCACTTGGGCAGAATGGACTCACCTATGAAGGTCTTCTGTGTGAAGCAGCCAAGATGTTTGGCCTTCGCAGCAGGAAGCTAAAGCTGTTTCTGAATGAGACTCAAATGGATGGTGAGATTGTAGAACATGCTAAATTTTTGTTTTATTCTTCTTTTGTTGCATTATTTTCTATATGAACAACTGTAAACCTCCTTTTGCCCCACCCTGTATATGCTTCTAGGAAAATTAGCATATTCTAAATTTGCTGATTCTAAATTATTCTCTTCCCCAAGGATTAAAATGATCCCAGTATTTAATTTAATAAAAGCGAAACATTCAAATTGACCGTACCTTCGCTACGCCCCAAGTCATGCCCACCAGCCAATCAGAGCGACTATATGCAAATTAACCCAACCAAGATGGCGGCCGGCAGCCACAGAGCTGGAGCAAGCAGGAGGATTGGTTGCCCCAGTGATGGAGGAAGCCAAGCTTCCAGCCTGCCCTGGCTGGCTGTGGCCTCCGCTAAAGGCAACAAAGTTTCAGTTATAGAAGATAAATAAACCCCAGATACCTGCTTCCAGCCAGCCTCCACTGGGAGCTTGGGTGGCTGGGGGCCGTGACCAGCCTGCAAACAGCCATCAGCCCCTCACCCAGGCTGGCTAGGCACCCCAGTGGGGACCCCCCACCCTGAAGGGGTTGTGGCCAGCCTGCAAAGAGCCATCAGCCCCTCACCCAGGCTGGCCACACCCTCAAGGGGTGAGTGTCCCTGCTGGGGGGCTTGACCAGCCTGAAAATAGCCCTCAGCCCCTCACCCAGGCTGGCCAGACACCCCAGTGGGACCCCCACCCTGATCCGGGACACCCTTCAGGGCAAACCAGCTGGCCCCCACCCATGTACCAGGCATATAATAAAAAGGATAATATGCAAATTGACCCTAACAGCAGAACGACTGGGAATGACTGGTCACTATGACACACACTGACCACCAGAGGAAAGACGCTCAATTCAGGAGCTGCCCCCTGGTGGTCAGTGCGCTCCCCCAGGGGGAGCTCTGCTCAGCCACAAGCCAGGCTGACGGCTGTCAGCACAGCAGTGATGGCAGGAGCCTCTCCCGCCTGCTCAGCAGCACTAAGGATGTCCGACTGCATCTTAGGCCTGGTCCCCGCTGGCAAGTGGACATTTCCAGAGGGCTCCTGGGCTGCCAGAGGGATGTCTGACTGCCAGCTTAGGCCCGATCCCCTGGGGAGCAGGCCTAAGCCAGCAGGTGGACATCCCCCAAGGGGTCTCAGACTGCGAGAGGGCACAGGCCGGGCTGAGGGACCCCCCGAGTGCACAAATTTTTGTGCACCGGGCTTCTAGTCTTATACAATAAAAGCCTAATATGCTAAGCGTCCAGTCATCTGGTCGGCCATTCAACCAATCAAAGCGTAATATGCTAATGATATGCTAAGGCCGCTCAACCGCTTGCTATGACATGCAGTGACCGCCATGGGGCAGACGCTCCAACCAGTAGGTTAGCTTGCTGCTGGGGTCCGGCCGATCGGGACTGAGTGAGATGGGCCGGACGTGCCCTGTAGCCCTCTCGCGGCCCCTCTCCAGCTAGCCAACCTCCCACGTCCCTCCCCAGCTCCAATCGTGCACCGGAGGGGTCCTTTGGCTGACCTGCGCCCTCTCGCAATCTGGGCTGAGGGACACGCCCCCCCCCCCCAGCTCCCTCCCCGCGGTGCATGAATTTCGTGCACCCGGCCTCTAGTTGTCAAATAACAGTGGAAAGTTAGAACTGACGTGATTGCCTAGCACACTTGCTTTTCAACCTGAAGGACTCCCTTTACCATGTTTAGTAAAAATGAACTCCCTCAACTTCTCTTTTTTGGGGAATGCTTTAATTATTTCTTCTTAATTTTGAAGAACAGTTTTGCCAGATAGAGATTTTGTGTTGATAGTTTTTCAGTATTTTAAATATGTTATTCCACTACCTTTGGCTTCCATGTTTTCTAATTGGAAATTGGCTACTCATTAGTATCCCTGTCATGTGGTTTCTCTTTTGTTGCTTTCAAGATTTGGTCACTATTTCTTCAAATGTTCTTTCTACCTTTTCTTCTCCTTCCAAAACTCTCATAATTTATATGTTAGTCTATTTGACTGTGTTATTTCAAATGTTCTATTTCAAGATCACTGATTTTTCTGACTGCTCAAATATGCTATTCACTAGTAGCCCCTCTTGTGAATTTATTTCAGTTGTTTTACTTTTCCACTCCAGAATCTCTCTTTGGTTTCTTTTATACTTTCTCTATTGATATTCTTAATTTGTTGATACATTGCTTTCTTGGATTTCTTTAATTATTTGAGGCTTCCATTGGCCTTTCCATTGGTTTGTGGTTTTCCATTTAAGAGAGTTACTATAGAGTGTAAGTTCAAATATTTGCACTTTCTAAAGGACAGATTCTGTCTATTTAGCTTTTCCTCTGACTGTGCCATAACTTTCCTGCTTCTTTGTATGCCTTGTGATATTTTTTATGTTGAAAATTGGACATTTGAATATTAGGCTCTCCCCCTCCCCAGGGTGTGTGCTATTTCTGATTTTTTTTTTTAAATTAATTTCAGGTAGAAGAAGGGGGAGGGAGAGAAGGATCGAAACATTAGTGATGAGAGAGAATCTTTGATTGGCTGCCTCCTGCACACCCCCTACTGGGGATTGAGCCCACAACCAGGCATGTGCCCTTGACCAGAGATGAACCTGAGACCCTTCAGTCCACAGGCCAACGCTCTATTCACTGATCCAAACTGGCTAGGGCTATTTCTGATTTTTGAAAGCTGTAATTGTTCATTTGTTTTATGGCGAAGACTATATTCCTTGTTGTGTGTAGTCTTTGCAGTCTCTGTTCCGTTAGCTTGTTTTCAGCTACTGCTTGACAGATTATCTTGACCCCCAGGAGCTAAAAGCATAACAACAAAATACCCACCTCTCTTAGTCTTTGGAGATTGGCTTGTGATGGGCCACTCATTCAGCACAGCCAAGCTATTTACAGCTCTGCCTCCGCCTTTACTTTCTGTTTGCACTGAGCCTAAAGAGCAGCCAGACTTAGCCAGAAAAGCCTTTTACCTTTTTCAGAATTGAAAACTTTGGGTCTTCTCAGGTGTTTTCTGTCTATACATCCGGGCCTGGACATGCATGTAGCTTTCTGAAATTACTCAGGATGCACGGGCAATTGTTAAAGCCCCAATTATCCAAACAATCTCTCTCCTACTTTTCCTCCCAGGCCTTAGACAGCCTATGTATGTTTCAGTGATAATCTTTTATTCCACACAGCTGTGGGGTTTTTGTTTGCCTTATAATGTTTTTAAGCAATACCTACCACTTTCCACCCTGACCGAGTTCCAAGTTAGGCAAAACAGAGACAAGTGCCTTATGTAAGCCCTTCATAGAGGTTAGAACAAACACAGTATTTTTGCTCTGTTTCTCCTAGAAATAGGTGCCAGGGTCCCACACTGGGCACATGGGCTGCTGTCATCAAGCCCACCACCAAGACAGCAGGTGACGGCACACACGCTGGTATCTTTGGCCTCATTTTCACTGTATTTTTTTTCTCTAAAAATTGTCTTTCATAAAAGATTAATATTTTGGTAAATAGAAGGATCATGTAATGCTCACAGTTTTAAACACTCACTGATGCCCTCCTGCTTGTTCCACTAGATTCTAAATATCATCTCCAGATCCTGGAGTTACTATCTGTTAAGGAGGCAGCTTTGAGAGTATTTTTACATTCAGGATTCCTGCTTGGACAAGAGCCATTTTTAAAGAAAGTTGATTTCTTCTTTGAATTCAGATCTGGGTAGAAGCAAAATGCAGCAGAGTAGGCAAAGAGCTTTTTAAACTTTTCTTTTGTCACTGAGTTTTTATATATTGGGTGTTAATTGCATTTGTGTTATACTTTGGATACTGGAATTTTTTGTCTTTGGGCATATTGGGTCCTATATTCTTTGACATGAGCTCTTCAGTTTTGGAAAAGTTCCTGTTAGCAGTGTGGTTCAACAAAACCAGTTCTTGTTTTCTGGCATTTCCTAGGTTTACCATGTACTCTTATTCCCCCAGACCTGGAAATAGCTTTTCTTCCCATTACTGGATGTTAATATTTATAAACCACAAATCTGGGCCACTGGCTTGGTTTTGTTCTAGGCCTTTTCTGTGTGTCTAGGAAATGCCTGTGGTGTGATATGGAGGGAGGGGTATGAGGACAATAGGGGCAATGCCCAGCATTACTTAGGTGGAGGCACAGTCCTTCATAAGTTAAACAAAGAATGAGCCCTCAGCTATAAGTAGTCAGGGGTCCAACTACAAACATGGAGGGAGGGCTTCATACAGGGCCTCTGTCACTTCTGGCACCAACTGCAACCTCTCAGGTTTGACAATATGTTAGCAGGTTTCACAGAACTCATTGGAAGTGTTTGCATTCATGACTACATTTACTGCAGGGAAAGGAATAATGTGTAGGGTCAAATAGGAGAGCTGTGCAGGCGCAGAGCTTCAGCTGTCCTCTCCAGGAGCATAGACGGGGTTTCCTTCTTCTGACCCTGGTGCCTGCCAGTGTACAGTGGGCTCCCACACAGGGAAGCTCACCCTTGGTGCCTTGCTTTGTATTGAGGCTTTATTACATTGGCATGATTGAGTCATTGCCCACATGGTTGAACTTACTTTTACCTTGAATTATGTGGTTGATCTTTCTGGTGTCGCTTCCAACCCCCTGAGTCAGCTATCTCCCTTGCATAAATTATCAGGTGTGATGAAAGGTCAAATCTCTCTTGGGGTGAGGCCAAATTTATTGCTTACTCAGGCAGCTGACATTTTTATGGTATGTAGAATAGGAAGAAAATTTATTTATTTTTAATCTCTTTTCGCTCTAGAAATTACAGAAGAAATTCCCCTGAAGACTTTGAACACGAAGACTGTGTATGTTTCTGTATTTCCAACAACGGCTGACTTCTAACTTTCTGTTATCAGTGTGGTTCAGTCAACCTTTCCCTACACACACACACACACACACATTCATGTATTGAAAATAATCCTTTCAGGTGCATTTGGTCTAAATGTGCTGCTTTGGGTCTAAATGTGACGTGGCATTGGTTCATCAAGTAGCTTAAAACCTCACAGCAATATTCACATTGAACCTTAAGCACCTATGTAGTCATGTTGGGAGAAGATTGCAATGTTACCTCAGCACTAGAGTTTATTTCTGTACTTGAATTCCTTAAGTATAGAGGGAGAAAGTTATTAAAATGGCATAATGTTTATCCTTTTATGGTCTTTTAAAACCTTGAGGAAATGGATAATTATCTGGATTTCCTTGGATAATTTGATGGAATATGTTGTTCCATTAAAGCAAGAAAAATAACCAAGCTTTCTCAGATAATAAATATGTTAAAAGTAATTCATTCTCCCATTGTTTATTGAAACTTGAAATGTATAATCTTCAAAAAACACAAAAACTTAATAGTGACTTCTGTATTAAGACAGTGGGCTAAGTTGGTTAGAGCATCATCCCAGTATGCCAAGTTTGCAAGTTTGATCCCCCATCAGGGCACATAAAAGAATCAACCAATGAATGCATAAATGAGTGGAACAACAAGTCTTTCCCCCCTCCCTCCCTCCCTCTCTTTAAAAATCTTTTTTAAAAGATTTTTTTTTAAATAATGTACTAAATAAATATCTCATTTTACTTCTTCCCAAAACCCTATGTTTACAGATGCCCAAACAGAATTAGATGTGTTAGATTTATTGGGGGAAACACATAAGGGATAAAGGGGGACGGGATAAAACATAGGTAGAAGAACCCTTCAGGCTATAATTTAGGTTTGACACCATGAAAATTTAAGAAGAAAGAAGGAAGATTGATTAGAGAAAGTTGAGACTGCATTGCAACTCTCAGAAAACCTTGATCAGGCTAATCAAGAGTCCCTAGGCAAGGATTCCAAAATAAAGAGTCCAGATTTGGGTAGCTGTTCTCCCCGTGTCCGCCTTATCTACAGGTGTGTTTGTTTATGGTCTCAGTTACACAGTCAACTGTGGTTCAAAAATAATTCGTAAGATTTTTGTTTGTTTTTAAAATATATTTTTATTGAATTAAGGGAGAGGGAAACATCGATCAACTGCCTTCTGCATGCCCCCTACTGGGGATTGAGTCTGCAACCTGTAATCCAAGCAGTGGCCTCGCAGTGTGTGATAATGCACAAACATGAGGCCGAGCCACACTGACCAGGGCCATAGGTTCAAATCCAATCTTGCCATCTGCAACACCATGGATGGACCTACTGTGTACTGTGCTAAATGAAATCAGAGCGAGTCAGGTATCATATGATTTCCCTTGTATATGGAATCTAAAGTAATCAGAAATAGAACATTTTGATGGTTGGGGGTGGGTTAAAAAGTATAAATTGGTAGTTACAGAAGAGTCACAAGGATGTAAAGTACAGCATAGGGAATATACAGTCAATAATGCGGTAACTGTGGTGCCAGTTGGGTACTAGACTTAGGGTGATCACTTTTCAACTTACATAAATGTCTAATCATTGTGTTGTACACCTGAAACTAATATAATATTGTATGTCAGCTGTAATTGAAAATAAAAATTATTTTTTTAAAAATCAGTTTTAAATTGCACACAGTCTGAGTAGGTGATGAATCTTGAGCTGTTCTTCATCCTTTCTGGTATGTGAATCATCCCTTTGTTCAGAATATCCATCCATGTGTTAGACGCTACCTGCCCATTAGAGGCCAAAAACTAGTGGCACAATATTTTGTAAGTAAGGGGGGGAAAAAAACAAAACAAAACTGTGAACTATAAATTCCCTGTACTTCAGTTATTAAAGAGTAAAAAAAGATACTTTCAGACAATTGGAACTAAAATAATTTGTCAATGGAAGACCTGTTAAAAATTGGCTAGAGGAAGTTATTGAAATAGAAAAGGAAAAAACCTTGAAATACCAACAGAAAGAGCAGAAATATGGTAAATACAATGAATTATCCTTTTCTTAATGAGATAACATCTGATATTCCAATCAATGATACTTAAAAGTGTGGACTTAGCCCTGGTGAGTGTGGTTGGGCATTGGCCTGTGCACTGAAAGGTTGCTGGTTCTTGAGCCCAGTGACCTAGGCAGGGATGAAGGACAGAGGTGTGGCCAGTTTTTTGACAATCAGCATTCCAAACAGAGAGCCATGGAGCCTGACTACCTCTCCTCACCCTCCCAGAGCCATCAGCAGGCCCCAGAAGAAGCTATAGCAGTGAGGGATGGCGCATTATCTGAAATTTTTTCCCTGAGTGACAGGCACAATGTGACTAATCCCCGAGTAGGTTGGAGACATGGAGGTGATGCCACAGATGTCTGCCAGTCAACCTTACTGGGAAAGCAAAGCAACAAAGGAAGTGACCAAATTCTCCCAGCTCACCCCACACCAACAGATGACAGCTTCTCTGTTGGCACCATCTGGCTAAAGTGGGCAGCACTGGCATTTCACGGATTCGGAACCCCAGTGGCCACTACATTCCCCTGGGGGATTTGTTTTTTGAGACCAAGATGACCAGAGCACAGAGGAGACACATACCTTCTATTGGGACACAGGTGATTTTCCACCACGCACATACATCTGAAATGCCAGAGGTGCTAGAGACTTAAAGATCTTGCTTCAGCACCACCACCTGTAAAGCAATAAGAAGACTTTTTATCTATTAGAGGAGTGCCATTTACACATAGATATCTAGAGAGAGGAGGAATCCATCAAATACCATGAACAACCAAGGTAACATGGCAGCCCAGGAACAAAATGAAAATTATCCCAAAAATAAAATCATGGAAATATGTGATTTAAGTCAGCGGTCGCCAACCTTTCGGACCTCACAGACCACCGGTTGGTGACCACTGATTTAAATGACAGAGAATTCAAGATTTTAGTTCTCAGAAACAAGATACAAGAAAACAGGCAGTTAAATGAACTCAAAGTCAACTAACTAAATTAGTACTTTACCAAACATTACAACTTTTAAAAAGAACCAAACAAATCCTGGAGATGAAGGATTCAATAAAAGAGAAAAGTGAACTAGTAGGCATAGGAAATAGAGCTTATCAAACAGTTGAGAACTTCCCAAACCTATGGAAAGAGCTAGGTCCTTGAATCCAAGAAGCAAACAAAACACCTAGTTACCTCAGTCCAAAGGCCTTCTCCAAGGCACATTGTATTAATACTGTCACCAATGATGAGGTCCTGGCCAGGTTGCTCAGTTGGTTAGAGTGTTGTCCCAATACACCAAGTTTGTGACTTTGGTCTCCAATCTGGGCACATACAAGAAGCAACCAATAAATGCGTAGATAAGTGGAACAACAAATCAATATCCTCCCCCCATCCTCTCTCAAATCAATAAATAAACAAAATAAATTCATGACAAAAATTCTCAAGGCTGCCAGGAAAACGAACCTATAAAATAAATCCCATTAGGTTATCACTAGACTTCTCAGCAGAAACCCTACAAGCTAGAAGAGAGTGGGACCAAATATTCAAACTACTGAAAGAGATTACCAAACTAAGGATAAGATATCCAGCAAAGTAATACTTTAGATAGGAAGGAGAAATAAAGACCTCTAGACACACAGAAGCTTAGGCAATTCGCCACCAGAAGACCTCCATTGCAAGGAGTTTTACAGACATACAGCATAGGGTTAATTTCTGACAAAACAAAAGCGGGAGATAAAGTTCTGAGCTTGCAAAGAAAAGTGAAGATTACATGCGTTCAAAAAAACGCACTATATATCAAACTTTTTTTTCATAAACCTAATGGTAACCACACAAAACCCCAAAGGAGAGACATAATGAATCAGAAAATGTATGGAATACCACTTAATAGAAACACTAAGGGAAAAAAAAAAATCAATGGAGGCACAGAGCCACGAGAAAAAAGAAAGTGGCCAGCCTGGGAAGTGTGGCTCCGTGATTGAGAACCTATGAACAGTTCAATTTCTAGTAAAAGCACATGCTCAGGCCATGGGCTTGATCTCCAGTGTGGGTTATATAGAAGTCAACTGATCAATGATTCTCATCATTGATATTTCTATCTCCCTATCCCTTCCTCTCTGAAATCAATAAAAATATATTTTTAGAGATTACAAATGGCATGGAGTAAGGGGATGCTACACTGATATGCTTCCAGGACCAAACTGGAATTGTAACTAAAATACAAAAAAAAAGCCTGACTGGTTTGGCTCAGTGGATAGAGTGTCGGCCTGCAGACTGAAGGGTCCCAGGTTCGATTCCGGTCAGGGGCATGTACCTTGGTTGTGGGCACATCCCCAGTGGGGGTTGTGCAGGAGGCAGCTGATCAATGTTTCTCTCTCATCGATGTTTCTAACTCTCTATCCCTCTCCCTTCTTCTCTGTAAAAAAATCAATAAAATATATTTAAAAAATAAATAAAATAAAAACAGCCTGAGCAATCAATTGAAGACCAACTGGAGAGAACCCTGATAACCAAGCATGGAAAGTGGAGACCACACAGAGACTGGCCGGAAGGGTGGAGGTGCAAAAGGGCTGGCCCAGCTCCCACACAGCACCTGAAGTTCTGGAGAGAGATCTCAGCTGGGGTCAGGGTGCCACTGAGAACTCTGGCATCTAAGCCCTAAGCTGCTCCCCCACCCCACCCCACCACACCCCAGCAGAGAGCATCAGAACTGAGAAAGGTGCCCACATAACCTCTGGCTGTGAAAAGGAGCAAGGCTGCTGTCTGCCAGGGAGGGACGGCTGGAAATTCAGGCACCCTCTTAAAGGGCCAACACGCAAATCCTGTGTACAGCCACTTATCTTGGGCTCCGGCAGAGGGAGGGCAGAGTGGACTGGAGCTGTGTGAGTAGAAGCAAGGGTTAGGGGCTTTGAGGTTAGAGCTCAGAAGCAGACACCCTGATTTCCTGTGCTGAGCCATTCCCCTCACGCTGTGGAGGTCATCTTTCTCAGGCAAAAACCGTCATCCAGTCAGTTTTTGCATGGGGTAAGGATTAGCAAATGAGATCCAGCGATATATTAAAAAATTACACACCATGACCAAGTGGTATTTATTCCATGGATGCAAGGTTGGTACAATATTTGCAAATCAACAAATGTGATACATCACAAAGAAATTTAAAGACAAAAAGCACATGATCATATCAATAAATGCAGAAAAAGTATTTGACAAAATACAACACTTGTTTTTGATAACTCTCAGCAAAGTGGGAAGAGAAAGTATATCTCAATGTGATAAAGGCCATATATGACAAACCTATAGCGAACATCATACCCAATGGGCAAAACTAAAACCATTTCACCCAAGATAGGAATATTTGCTTTCACCACTCTTATTCAACCTAGTCCTGGAAGCCCTGGTCACAGCAATCAGACAAGAAGAAGAAATGAAAGGCATCCAAATTTGAAAGGAGGAAGTAAAACTGTCATTATTAGCAGATGACATGATATTGCACATAGAAAACCCTACAGACTCCACCAAAAAAAATACTAGATTTCAATAATGTAGCAGGATAACAAATTAACACCTAGAAATGAATGGCTTTTTAAATAATATATTTTTATTAATTTCAGAGAGGGAGAGATAGAAGAATCAATGATGAGGGAGAATCATTGATTGGCTGCCTCTTGCACACCCCCTACTGGGGATAAAGCCCACAACCTGGGCATGTGCCCTGACTGGGAATTGAACCATGACCTCCTGGTTCACAGGTCAACACTCAACCACTGAGCCACACTGGATAGGCATCAGTAG
Organism: Myotis lucifugus; assembly: GCF_000147115.1. NCBI lineage: Eukaryota > Metazoa > Chordata > Mammalia > Chiroptera > Vespertilionidae > Myotis > Myotis lucifugus. Next base: position 315,611 of record NW_005871452.1, on the reverse strand, counting down.
CTTTTTTTATACATCAATAATTAATTCTTAGAAAGAGAAACTAAAACAATCCCATTTACCATTGCAACAAAAAAATTAAGATACTAAGAATAAACCAAGGAAGCAAAAGACTTATACTTGGAAAGATACAGGACATTGGAAAAAAGTGATAAAGGAAGATATAAACAAGTGGAAGAGTATTCCATATTCATGGGTTGGCAGAATTAACATCATTAAAATGTCCATACTACCCAAGGCAATCTACAGATTCAATGCAATCCCTATTAAAATACTGCGTATTTCACAGATCTAGAACAAATACTCCAAAAATTTATATGGTACCAAAAAGACCCTGAATATCCACAGCAATCTTGAGAAAGAACAAAATTGGAGGAATCACAATACCAGATACAAGTTATACTACAATGCCACTGTAATCAAAACAGCCTGGTACTGGCACAAGAACAGGCATATAGATCAATGAAACAGAACAGAGACGGCAAGCCATTAGGCTCAATTAATATTTGACAAAGGTGGCAAGAGCATACAATGGAGTCGACAGTCTCTTCAATAAATGGTGTTGGGAAAATTGGACAGACACATATAAAAGAATGAAACTAGACCACCAACTTATACCACATAAAAGAATAAACTCAAAATGGATAAAAGACTTAAATGTATGCAATGAAACCATAAAAATCCTACAAAAAAACCATAGGCAGCAAAATCTCAAGACATCTCTCGTAGCAATGTGGTTATGGATACATCTCCCAGGGCAAAGGAAACTAAGGAGAAAATAAACAAATGGGACTACATCAAAATAATAAGCTGCACAGAAAAAGAAACCATCAACAAAATGAAAAGGGAGCCCACTGTATGGAAGAACATTTTTGGCAGTGATATATCTGATAAAGGGGTTAATATCCAAAATATATAAGGAACTCACACAACTTAACAAAAGGAAGCCACACAATTTAATTTAAAAATGGGCAAAGGAACTAAATAGACACTTCTCCTTAGTGGACCTAAAGATGACCAAGGGACAGATGAAAAAATGCTCAAAGTCACTGATCATCAGAGAGATGCAAATTAAAACGACAATGAGGTATCACTTCACACCTGTCAGAATGGCTACCATCAACAAATCAACAAATGACAAGTGCTGGCGAGGATGTGGGGAAAAGGGAACCCTAGTGCACTGCTGGTGGGAATGCAGACTGGTGCAGCCATTATGGAAAACAGTGTGGAGTTTCCTCAAAAAATTAAATATGGAACTGCCATTTGACCCCATGATTCCACATCTGGCAATATATCATAAAAAATCGAAACACCAATCAGAAAGAATGTATGCACCCCCATGTTCATACCAGCATAATTTACAATAGCTAAGATCTGGAAACAGCCCAAGTGCCCATCAGTAGATGCATGGATAAAAAAGCTGTTGTACATTTATACCATGGAATACTATACAGCAGCAAAAAAGAAGGACTTATAACCCTTGAGACAGCATGGAGGGATCTGGAGAGTATTATGCTAAATGAAATAATCTAACCAGAGAAAGGCAAGTATCACATGATCTTGCTCATATGTGGAATCTAATGTACAAAATAGATTCAGAGACATAGAAGCATCAAACAGACTGCAGAATCTCAGTGGGAAGGTGGAGAAGGTGGGAAAGTGTGGGAAGTGATCAATCAAAGAACTTGTATGCATAGATGCATAACCCATGCACACCGACAATAGGGTGGTGAAGGCCTGGGACTGGGGATGGTGGTGGGCTAGAAGGGGTCAATGGAGGAAAAGGGGACATATGTAATACTTTCAATAATAAAGATTTAATTAAAATATATTTTTTAAAAATGAGAAAGAAAGAAAAGGGAGAAAGAAAGAGAGAGAGAGAGAGAGAGAGAGAGAGAGAGAGAGAGAGAGAGAGAGAGAGTAGAGAGAGAGAAGAGAAAGAAAAGAAAGAAGGAAAGAAGAAAGAGAGAGAAAGAAGGAAAGAGGAAGAAGAAGAAGAAGAAGAAGAAGAAGAAGAAGAAGAAGAAGAAGAAGAAGAAGAAGAAGAAGAAGAAGGAGGAGAAGAAGAAGAAATAAAAAATCTCTATATATAAAAGCCTAAGCAACCGAACGACCAGTCGACTGGTCGCTATGATGCACACTGACCACCAGGGGGCAGACGCTCAATGCAGGAGCTGCCCTCGGTGGTCAGTGCGCTCCCATAGACAACTTCACCCAGATGGAGTGACCCAAAAGAGAAAGAGCCCAAGGTGGAAGGCACACTGGTTTATAACCTCCTCTCAGAAGTGACATACCATTCGTTCTGCATATTCCTTTCGCCATATTGTGCTAACTCTGGCACGATGAAGGGGATGTCATGAGGGTGTGAACATCAGGCCCAGGAATCATAGGGGCCATCTCAGAGGCTGATTGCCATGCAAAGTTCCAATTCTTCCACATCTTTGCCAACATTTTAAAAAATCTTTATTGTTGAGAGTATTGTAGATGTTTCCCCCTTTCCCCCCATTGTCCCCCTCCACCTGGTTCCTAATCCTCCACGGGACGTTACTATCCTACTGTTTGTGTTCTTAGGAGAGAACATCGGTGAATATCTTCTACCACTCCTCCGATGATCTCGTCTCGAGGAAATTCAGCTACTGCTGAAGCCTCGTGTTCTGATATTTTATAATCACCGATTATTTGTGGAATGAAAGATTCTAGATGATTTCCACGCTTTCAG
>NW_005871452.1:238643-312795 GCF_000147115.1 Myotis lucifugus | reverse complement strand
GCGAGAGAGAGAGAGAGACTGATACCCAGAGACTGGACAGAAAATGAATGACATGATAGATCGAAAGAAAGAAGATAGAAGAAGAGAGAAAGAAAGGGAAAGAAGGAAGAAAGAAAGAAAGAAAGAAAGAAGAAGAAAGAAGAAAGAAAGAAAGAAAGAAAGAAAGAAAGAAAGAAAGAAAGAAAGAAAAGAAAGGAAGGAAGAAAGGAAGGAAGGAAGGAAGAAGAAAAAAGGAAGAAAGAAAGAGAAAAAGAAAAAAGGAAGAAAAAGATAAAGTGGCTATGGGGGATCATTATACATCCATTATACATCAATTAACACAATTGTAAGTGGACTAAATTCACCAATGGAATGACACAATAGCAGATATGATAAAACAAAACAAAACCCAAGTTTGGCCGGTGTCACTCAGTAGTTGAAGGCCAGCCTATGAATCAGGAAATCATTATCTTATTCCTGGTCAGGGCATATGCCCAGGTTGCAAGCTTGATTCCTGGTAGGGGATGTGCATGAGACAGCCTGTCAATGATTCTCTCTCATCATGAATCTATCTCTCCCTCTCCCTTCCTCTCTGAAATCAATACAAAAATATATATTTAAAAAATCAACCGTATGCTGTCTTCTGATGACACATCTAAGCTGCAAAGACATATATGGACTCAAAGTGAAAGGGTGGAAAATGATTCTCCAAGAAAATAATATCCATAGAAAAGCAGGTGCAGCCATATGTATATCTAACAAAATAGTAAAGAGAACAAAGTTAACAAGAGACAAAGATGGACATTTTATAATGATAAAAGGAAAACTACATCAAGAAGATATAACATTCTCTGACCTGTTTGGCTCAGTGGATAGAACGTCGGCCTGCAGACTGAAGGGTCCCGGGTTCGATTCCGGTCAAGGGCATGTACCTTGGTTGTGGGCACATCCCCAATGTGGGGTGTGCAGGAGGCAGCTGATCGATGTTCCTCTCTCATCGATGTTTCTAACTCTCTGTCCTTCTCCCTTCCTCTCTGTAAAAAATCGATAAAAAATATATTTAAAATCTAACATAGCAATGAGAATTAAAAAAAAAAAAGAAGATATAACACTTCTCAATATATATGCACCCAATCATGGAGAACCAAAATATAAATAGCAATTGCTAACAGAAGTAAAGAGAAAAAACAGGCAAAAATAATCATAGTATGGTACCTAAATATTCTATTGACAGATTTAGATGAATCATTGAAACAGAAAATCAATAAAGAAATATTGGCCTTAAATGACACATTAGACCAAATAGACATTATTGACATCCCAAAATATCAGATTGTATAGACTTCTACAGTGCACATGGAACATTTTCAAGAAAAGACCATATGTTGGGACTCAAAACTGATCTCCACAAATTTAAGATTAAAATTACATCAAGTATATTCTCCAACCACAGTGCTTTGAAATTTGAACTCAAAAATAATAAAATACATATATTACACAACTACTAAAAAATGACTGGGTCAAAGGAGAAATAAAAGGTGAGATCAAAAGATATGTAGAGACTAATGAGAATGAGACTATGACATATCAAAACCTCTGGGATGCAGCAAAAGTAGTAATGAGAGGGTAGGTTATAGCATTACAAACCTATCTCGAAAAAATCTCAAGTAAATAATCTAACATTGCCCTGGTTTGTCTGGCTCAGTGGATAGAGCGTCAGCCTGCAGACTGAAGGGTCCCAGGTTTGATTCTGGTCAAGGGCATGTACCTTGGTTGCGGGCACATCCCCAGTGGGGAGTGTGCAGGAGGCAACTGATCGATGTTTCTAACTCTCTATCCCTCTCCCTTCCTCTCTGTAAAATATCAATAAAATATTTTTTAAAATAATAATCTAACATTATATCTTGAACTTTAAAAAAAAGAAAAGCAGGGAGAAACCAAGATGGCAGCATAGGTAAACACCGGAAATTGCTGCCTCCCACAACAACTTCAAAGATGGCAGCATAGGTAAACACCGGAAATTGCTGCCTCCCACAACAACTTCAAAAAGGAAATTCTAGAACTAGAAGGAAAGAGAAAAGCACACTGAGACTCAGGGGAGCTGCAGAAGTAAAGTGCAGAGGTATGGAGGCTCGAACGCGCGCGGAAAAGGGCTGTCACCTGAAGACGTGGCTGTCTTTTTTAATCGGGAGGGAGTCACAAGCTCCCGACTGCTCTGAACTCCAGTTCTGGGAAGTCTCTGGGGACCCAGGACTCATACGGGGAGAAACTGGACTGTCTGGCAGCAGGCAGAACTCGGAACTCGAGGGCGGCTTTCTCTCAGAGGTGCTTGCAGCAATTACTGGGACACTGAGACGTGGGGCCCCTTAGGGCAGGGCTGAGGATCAGCCATAGCTGCTTGCTCTGCCCTGTTGATTCCCTGAGACCCCGCCCCGCCCAGGCTGCGGCAGAGGCTTTTGCATATGAATGCCCTAGCCCTTTGCAATCTGAAAATTACCTTACAAACTGCAGCTGGGCCAGACAGACCCAGAACTTCCAAGAGGAGGCCCAAGGCCCCACAGCAGCTTGCATTGCTTCACTGCTGGGCCTCATCTGGACACCTCCAAACCCCAAACAAGGAAGGGGAATCTGCATATCTCTTCGTAGCTCCTGCTGGGTAGCCTCAGGCAGAGGCTAAATTAGCACATCCTTAGAGATCCAAGAGCCTGTGTACCCAGTGGTCAGAGTGGGACCATTCAATTACAACTCCTCAGATCCATAAGGGACACACTCAGGGGGCAGACTCAGTGAGCACCAAAGCCCCACTGAAGCAAGTCTTGCCCCATTAGGGTGTCTTCAGCACAGAAGTTCTCCCACTGCAGACACAGCTGATTCTCACAGCCAATTGGCATGGAGGTCAATTCCTCCCAGTGATAACTACAATAATCAAGGCTTAACTACAACAAGACTGTGCACAAAGCCCACAAAGGGGTGCACCAAGAGTGTCCACCTCCGGTAATTGGGGAGGCTGAGCCACTGGGCCCTATAGGACACCTAGCACACAAAGCCATTCTACCAACACAGGGAAACATAAAAAATGCAGCGGAAAGCAAACGACTGGATATAGAGTTCAAAACCACGGTTACAAGGTTTTTCAAGAATTTTCTGGGAACAGCCGATAAATTTAGTGAGACCCTGGAGGATATGAAAAAAGACCAACTAGAAATTAAGCATACGCTGACTGAAATAAAGAATAATATACAGAGATCCAACAGCAGACAAGAGGATCCCAAGAATCAAGTCAAAGATTTGAAATACGAAGAAACAAAATATACCCAACTGGAAAAGCAAAAAGAAAAAAGAATCCAAAAATATGAAGATAGTGTAAGGAGCCTCTGGGACAGCTTCAAGCGTACCAACATCCGAATTATAGGGGTGCCAGAAGAAGAGAGAGGGCAAGATATTGAAAACCTATTTGAAGAAATAATGACAGAAAATTTCCCCTACCTGGTGAAAGAAATAGACTTACAAGTCCAGGAAGCACAGAGAACCCCAAACAAAAGGAATCCAAAGAGGACCACACCAAGACACATCATAATTAAAATGCCAAGAGCAAAAGACAAAGAGAGAATCTTAAAAGCAGCAAGAGAAAAACAGTCCGTTACCTACAAGGGAGTACCCATATGACTGTCAGCTGATTTCTCAACAGCAACTATGCAGGCCAGAAGAGAGTGGCAAGAAATATTCAAAGTGATGAATAGCAAGAACCTACAACCAAGATTACTTTATCCAGCAAAGCTATCATTCAGAATTGAAGGTCAGATAAAGAGCTTCACAGATAAGAAAAAGCTAAAGGAGTTCACCACCACCAAACCAGCATTATATGAAATGCTGAAAGGTATTCTTTAAGAAGAGGAAGAAGAAAAAGTTAAAGATAAAAATTATGAACAGCAAATACATATCTATCAACAAGTGAATCTAAAAAATCAAGTGAACTGCCGAAACCGGTTTGGCTTGGTGGATGGAGCGTCGGCCTGCGGACTGAAGGGTCCCCGGTTCGATTCCGGTCAGGGGCATGTGCCTGGGTTGCCTACTGGGGATGTGCCGGAGGTGGCTGATCGATGTTTCTCTCTCATCGATGTTTCTGGCTCTCTGTCTCTCTCCCTTCCTCTCTGTAGAAAATCAATAAAATATGTTAAAAAATTAAAAAAAAAATAATAAAAAATCAAGTGAATAAAAAATCTGATGAACAGAGTAAACTGGTGAATATAATAGAACCAGGGGCATGGAAAGGGAGTGGACTGACAATTCTTGGGGGTAAAGAGGTGTGGGGGTGCAGGAAGAGACTGGACAAAAATCGTACACCTATGGATGAGGACAGTGGGAGGGGTAAGGGCAGAGGGTGGGGTGGGAACTGGGTGGAGGAGAGCTATGGGGGGAAAAAAGAGGAACAACTGTAATAATCTGAACAATAAAGACTTAATTTTAAAAAAAAAACAGAAAAAAAAGAAAAATCAATTGGCCATAAAAAAGAAAAGAAAAGAAAAGCAGCAGAAGAAAGGAAATAATAAATGTTAGAGCTTAATTGAATTAACTAGAGAACAAAAATATACAAAAAAATACAAGTCTTTTTAAAAAAAATTAAATTGACAAAATCAGAAACAAAAGAGAAGTCACCATAGACATCACAGAAATACAAAGTATCATACTAGAATGCCATGAAAGATTATACGTCATCAAATTCCACCTAGAATATGCCATCAAATTTCATTGAGAATATATGCCACCTAGAAGAAGTGGATAAGTTCCTAGAAATATATAACCTTTCTAGACTGAATCATGAAGAACTGGAAAATCTAAATAGATCAATCAACAATGAAGAAATTAAAATATTCATAAAAATACTCCCAAACAGTAAAAGTCCAGGACCAGAGTCTTCACTAGTGAATTCTACTAAACATTGAAAAAAATTTGGTACTTAACCTTATCAAACTCTTACAAAAAAATCAAAGAAGAGAGAATACTTTCTAATACATTTTATGAGGCCAACATAACCCTAGCATCATAGGCACAGTTTCTCAGACTGTTAATGGAAATCGGGTTGGCTATTGTTAGAGTTTGGCTGGTGATGTGGGTTGTGAAAGAATTCACAACTGGAGAAGAGACAGATGCAGAGAGAAGGAGTTTATTTTACTTTCTGGAAGAGAAAGGACTAATGAATACAAGGGCAAGAAAAAAAAAGCAGCTTCCCTTTTTAAAGGGTGAGGAAGGGGGATTTGGGCTAAAGATAAGTTTGCTTTTCAGGAGACAGTCCAGGCAGATGTCCTAGGGAGGTGTCTTGTCAGTATTTTTCCAAAGCCTATAAAACGTGCTTAGAGCAAAAATTATGAAGAATCTAAAGAGGCTTGTTTGAAAGGGTGGGGTAGAGGGTAACTAGAGACTCCTTGGTGTAAATTACCCCGGAGTTGTAAAAATAGCAGGAAGGAGGTGGATGTAAGAATGTAGCATTGAAAGTAGCTTATTGAACCCTTTGAATCAGAGGAGCTAACAATCATGGGGTTTAATTGCCAGGTACTTCTCATACCTTATGAAAGATTACAGTAAGGAAAAAGAGGCCTTTTTCTTGTCCTAACAGCTATATCTATCAGCATGTTGAAAACACTTCAATCCAGTAATCCTGCAGCCAGCACCAACCCTAACATCTAGTTGCTCCCTGACCATGTATGTGAAGTTCACTGGTTGAAAGTGCCAACAATGTACACCATTGAGTGTGCCTTCTGCAGACACTAGTTATCTAATTTTGTGGTAAAAATTGTTTCCAATAAAGAACAATTACACAAATTGACAATGGTTAAAGCTGGGTGATTATGCCTGGAAGTTCCTGTTATTGTTGCACTTGTTTCAAATATTTTATTGCAAACATCAAGAGCAGTCAGGTCTCAACATTCTCTGCCCTTTCCAAGAATTGGTGCTAAATGCAATCAGATTTTATTTTGAAAGGTAAACTTAGTTTCATTATCTCCAGTTGATTTTTTAAAATCATGTCTCAAAAGACATTTTCCTTCATAATTTCCTAGATTTTTTATTTTTTATATATTTTTACTCTTCATGCTTATTGATTTTAGAAAGAGGGAGAGGATAGGAGAGAGAGAGAGAGAGAGAGAGAGAGAAACGTGGATCCACTGACTCCTGCACAACAAAAGGTTGTAGTTTGAATCCAAGGATCCAAGGCGGGGAGTGTATGGGAGGATGCTCCAACCAACTGAATTGCCTGACCAAGGCAATTTCCTAGATTTTGATCTTTCCCTTGAGTGAATGTTCTCTAAACACTCTTTTTGTACCACTTACTACCTCATCTCAAGGCCTCCTGTTTTGTGTGTGTGTTTCATTGTGTGGTAGTTGTGGACATGCAAACACAAAGCCTCACTCACTCACCTGGGCCTGGGTCACGCTCTGCGATCTGAAAGGATGGTAGGCATCCTGGCCTCACTGTCCTGGACTATGGACACAGGAGTCTTCCTGAGTTCTTCTTTTTTTTTTAAAAATATATTTTATTGATTTTTTTACAGAGAGGAAGGGAGAGGATAGAGAGTTAGAAACATTGATGAGAGAGAAACATCGATCAGCTGCCTCCTGCACACCCCCCACTGGGGATGTGCCCGCAACCCAGATACATGCCCTTGACTGGAATCGAACCCGGGACCTTTCAATCTGCAGGCCGATGCTCTATCCACTGAGCCAAACTGGTTAGGGCTCTTCCTGAGTTCTTGGTCTGGATCATATCGGATTCTCTCCCGTGGACCTCGAGACAAATTTGAGACCCTGGGACTCTAAGAAGAGGCCTCCCAAGGCTCTGCAGGAACAGAGGCAGAGCAGACAGGGAGGCAAGGAGGTGGCAGGTCACTGCCCAGGAAACCACCACGAAACCAACTCTTGACTCAGGCAGATGGAGTTCAAGACAGGCCAGAAAGCACGGACCTACTGGCCAGGGGGACAGGAACACGAGTCTGTGAGGCCCCCAGGCAGCCACTTCCCACTGTGGTCTGATGCACCTTATTTAATCCCCAAACAGCCTGACTTAGAGATTGTCAGTGTCACGGGTGACTCACATAATTTCACAGGCAATCAGTACTCCTCGACACTCCACTCTCCTATTTAAGTGACTGCAGCCTCTTCCAATGAAGACAAAATCCCGCCCTGCCCCAGGTGGGCCTGCCCACACTGCCCCGCCTCATGTGCAGGGCATACACATGAACCCAGCCTCCCACCAGTGGGGCATGTAAGGGAGACCCAATGAAACGCACATTTTTACTGTTGAAACATGTCTCCAGACTCAGAAAAAGAAACAATGACCTGGCCCAGGATTCTACTTTCCCAACCCCAGGGGCTCTCCCAAACCTCAGTAAGCTCCTGGGGTTTGGGTCCCTGAAGATACAGGGCACTGTGTCCTGACGCCGCCTGCTATGATTCCATGCCACTTCCCCAGTTGAAACGACCACCACACCCAGAGAGGAGGTGAAACTGCCCTGGTAACTTATTAGACATTCTACCCCACGACCCCAGCAAGGTTCTCCTGCTTTAGCTCTAAGTGCATTTCCCCCCCTACAATAACCTTCATTTTATTCTTTAAAACTGATTTTACACATAGGCCATAATAAAATCCTCATGACTTTTTCTTTTAATCTTTATTGTTGAGATTATTACAGATGTCCCTCCTTTTTTCCCCCATAGCTCCCACCACCCGGTTCCCACCCCACCCCAGGCCCTTGCCACCCTATTGTCTGTGTCCATAGGTGCTTCATACATGCATATAATATCTTTGTTGAATCTCTTCCCACACCCCCGACCCCCTTCCCTCTGAGAATCGTCAGTCTGTTCCATTTCCATGCCCCTGATTCTATTCCATTCACCAGTTTATTCTGTTCATCAGATTTTTTATTCATTTGATTTTTAGATTCACTTGTTGATAGATATGTATTTATTGTTCATAATTTTTATCTTTACTGTTTTCTTCTTCTTCCTCTTAAAGAATACCTTTCAGCATTTCATATAATACTGGTTTGGTGGTGATGAAGTCCTTTAGCTTTTTCTTATCTGTGAAGTTCTTTATCTGACCTTCAATTCTGAATGATAGCTTTGCTGGATAAAGTAATCTTAGTTGTAGGTTCTTGCTATTCATCACTTTGAATATTTCTTGCCACTCCCTTCTGGCCTGCATAATTTCTGTTGAGAAATCAGCTGACAGTCATATGGGTACTCCCTTGTAGGTAACTGACTGTTTTTCTCTTGCTGCTTTTAAGATTCTCTCTTACCAAGTTTTAGTGAGAGAAAATAAAATATGAGAAAAAAAAAAGATTCTCTCTTTGTCTTTTGCTCTTGGCATTTTAATTATGATGTGTCTTGGTGTGGTCCTCTTTGGATTCCTCTTGTTTGGGGTTCTTTGCGCTTCCTGGACTTGTAAGTCTATTCTTTTCACCAAGTAGGGGAAGTTTTCTGTCATTATTTCTTCAAATAGGTTTTCAATATCTTGCTCTCTCTCTTCTTCTGGCACCCCCATAATTTCAGATGTTGGTATGGTTGAAGTTGTCCCAGAGGCTCCTTACACTATCTTCATCATATTTTTGGATTCTTTTTTCTCTTTGGTCTTCTGGTTGGGTGTTTTTTGCTACCTCGTATTTCAAATCATTGACTTGATTCTTGGGATCCTCTAGTCTACTGTTGAATCTCTGTTTATTATTCTTTATTTTAGTCAGTGTATGCTTAATTTCTGACTGGTCCTTTTCCATTTTTTTGGCATTTTCACTAAGGTCCTTGAAAGTCTCACTAAGTCCTTGAAGGTTTCTAGAAGATTCTTGAGTAACCTTATAACTGTGGTTTTGAACTCTATATCCAGTAGTTTGCTTTCTTCCATTTCTTTCATTTGTGACAGGTTTCTTTGTCTCTGCATTTTGGCTGCTTCCCTATGTTTATTTCTATGTATTGGGTAGCTGCTAAGTCTCCTTGAGTTGATAGAGTGGCCTTGTGGAGTATGTGTCCTATAGGGCCCAGTGGCTCAGCCTCCACAATCACCTGAGGTGGACACTCTTGGTGCACCCCTTTGTGTGCTTTGTGCACAGTCTTCTTGTAGTTAAGCCTTGTTGCTGTTGGTATCACTGTGAGGAGTTGACCTCTAGGCCAATTGGCTGTGACGACCAGCTGCAACTACAGTGGGAGAGCTGCTGTGCAGGAGACACCCTTATGGGGCAGGACTTGCTTCAGTGGGGCTTTGGTGCTCACTGAGTCTGCCCCTTGAGTGTGTCTCTTATGGATGTGAAGAGTTGTAATCTGGATGGTCTCACACTGATCACTGGGTACACTGGCTCTTGGATCTAAGGAGGTGCAAAGTCAGCCAGTGCCTGGGGCCACCCAGCAGGAGCTACAGAGAGATCTTCAGATTCCTTGTCTTTGTATTGGGTTTGGAAGTGCCCAGATAAGGCCCAGCTGTGAAGCAAGGCAGGCTGCTGCTGCAGGGCCTTGGCCTGTTATTGATAGCTTTGGGGCTCCCTGACCTAGCTGCAGCTTGTTTGACAGGTTTTAGGCTGAGAAAAGGCAGGCCATTCATATGCAAAAGCCGTTGCACACAGCTTGGGTGGGGTTATAAATTGGGTGGGGCGGAGTCTCAGGGAATCTCCAGGGTGAGCAAACAGAAATGACTGCCAGAGTAGCTGACCGGCTTCGAGGACAGGAAGGTGCTACCCAAGCGTGTGGCTAAGAAAAGGTCACCCCCAGAAGATGCTCTCCCCAAAAGCAAGAAGTAAAGGTCTCACATAGGTCCACCTCACAGACCGGGCTTGGTGCTGACACTGGGCCAGGGTGACGTGGGCCAGCTGGGGCTGGGCGAGAATGTGATGGAGAGGAAGAAGCCAGCCCTAGTAACCATTCCAGAAGACATTGTACAGGCTGAGACTGGGGGCATACACACCATGTGTCTAAGCAAAAGTGGCCAGGTCTACTCCTTTGGCTGCAATGATGAGGGTGCCCTGGGAAGAGACACATCAGTGGAGGGCTCAGAGATGGTTCCTGGGAAAGTGGAACTGCAAGAGAAAGTGGTACAAGTGTCAGCAGGAGACAGTCACACTGCGGCGCTCACCGAGGATGGCCGTGTCTTCCTCTGGGGCTCCTTCCGGGACAATAATGGTGCGATTGGGCTCTCGGAGCCCATGAAGAAGAGCATGGTAGCTGTGCAAGTGCAGCTAGTGTGCCTGTGGTGAAGGTGGCCTCGGGAAACGACCACTTGGTGATGCTGACAGCTGATGGAGACCTCTACACTTTGGGCTGAGGGGAGCAGGGCCAGCTGGGCCGTGTCCCTGAATTATTTGCCAATCGTGGTAGCCGGCCCGGCCTTGAACGACTCCTGGTCCCCAAGTGTGTGATGTTGAAATCCAGGGGAACCCGGGCCATGTGACATTCCAGGATGCCTTCTGTGGCACCTACTTCACCTTTGCCATCTCCCTCGAGGGCCATGTGTATGGCTTTGGCCTTTCAAACTACCATCAACTTGGAACCTCAGGCACAGAATCTTGTTTTGTACCCCAAAACCTGACATCCTTCAAGAACTCTACGAAGTTCTGGGTGGGCTTCTCTGGTAGCCAGCACCATATAGTCTGCATGGATTCGGCAGGAAAAGCATACAGCCTGGGCCGGGCTGAGTACGGGAGGCTGGGCCTTGGAGAGGATGCTGAGGAGAGGAGCATGCCCACCCTCATCTCCAGGCTGCCCATCGTCTCCTCAGTGGCTTGTGGGGCCTCTGTGGGATATGCCGTGACCAAGGATGGTCGTGTTTTTGCCTGGGGCATGGGCACCAACTACCAGCTGGGCACGGGACAGGAGGAGGATGCCTGGATCCCCGTGGAGATGACAGGCAAACAGCTGGAGAACCGCCTGGTTCTATCTGTGTCCAGCGGGGGCCAGCACACAGTCTTACTAGTCAGGGACAAGCAACAGAGCTGATGAAGCTTCTAGGGCCTGGCTCCCACCCCCCGCCCCTCTCCTGGAACACAGAAGCTGTGATGACTACAGACTCCAGCAGGCCTTCCCCAGCCCCAATTACTTTGTCATCACCTGCCTTTTTTCCCATCCATGGGACAGAATCACTTTCCTCTTTTTTATTCCTCCTTTCTGGAATTAGCCTGTAACCTACAGGATGGAGAGGGCGGAATGGAAGAGGGGAGTGGGGTTTGTTGGAATGTTGCTCACCCTAGAACTATGCGATTAGACCTTTCTCCTCATCCCTACCTCCCATGGTCCTGGCTGACCTTGGTTTTGTCTACAAAAAGCCAAAACTTCCTCCCCTGGGGGCGTTTGATTCCCACACCCTGAGAAGTTGGGGCTCCATCGAGCCCTGCTCTAGTCATGTGCCACTCTTACTGTCCTTCACAACCACAGGCAGACCGATGGTACAGTTGTCGGATCCAGCTCTCATGCACCTATGCCTGGGGGAAACTGGAGAAGGGGCAGGGCTACCAGCCATGGGCAAGCCCAAGCCAAATATTTGGCCCTGAACAGGTGTCCAAGGGGCAAATAAAGAGTGATCCTCCACTTGATCAAGAAAAAGGCCAATCAGCTTTTCTCCCAGAAGCACAAGTGTTCTGTCCTGCACGGCCCATCCACCTGCCTCACCTGCCTGAAGTCTGGACAGGAAGCTGGCCTGCAGAGCAGGACTTGGGGGCAAGGGAAGGAGCGTTTTATAAACAAACAGCAATATTGAGAGTGAAGGGAGGGCAGGGAAGAGGGTTGGATGGGCAGAGACTGGTTCCCAGAAAGGGAAGCAGAAGCTTGTTCCGTGTCTGAGAAAATAGCAAGCAGGTTTTTTTTAATGTAAAGTATTTTAGAAGAGAGATGAAATCTTTTAACATTTTGAATAAATTTAAAGTTTTATTATTATTAATTAAATCTTTATTGTTCAGATTATTACATTTGTTCCTAAAAAGAGAGAGAGAGAGAGAGAGAGAGAGAGAGAGAGAGAGAGAGAGAGAGAAATGGCTGCCAGTCAGCCCTGCACCCAGGGAGGTCCCAGCAAGGGAACAATGACCACTGCGAGCACCTCCATCTGGAATAAAGCAGCCCCTGACTTCCTGCCCTGATGCCAGACAGTCCAGTTTCTCCCCATATGTGTCTCGGTCCCCCAGAGTCTCTCCCGGCACTGGAGCTCAGAGGAAGTGGGAGCTTGTAAGTTCAGTTTGAGGTGCTGGCCTTTTAAGAGGAGCAGCTGGGTCTCCAGCAGCCTGTGTGTCACTCAGCCCCAATCCGCACTGGTTTTTACAGTCCGTAGTTCTTACTGCCCGTAGGGACTTCTTTCCCAGCTCTGGGAGCCTGGGCTGGGGGTCTGGTGTGGGCTGGGACCGCTCGCTCCTCTGGGCAGCCTTCACAGAGGCGATCTCCTCCCGATTAAAAAAGCAGCACACCCGGGTGCCGAACCAGCCTGTTCCGCGCCTCCGCACCTCCTACCAGTCTCAGTGTGCTTTCTTCTTTACCTCTCTAATTGTAGTACTTCCGCTCAGCCAGCTTTCCCAAGGTTCTGGATGGTAGTTGTTCTGTATTTTAGTTGTATTTTTGATGTGGTTGTGGGAGGTACAGGTGTTTACCTGTGCCACCATTTTGGTCCACCCCCTCATGACTTTTTTACACTCCCTCCTCCCTGGCACCCAGAGTAGACTTTAAAATTGAAGGAGATCGATCTCTTTACTCCTCTACTTTAATATTCTAGTGGCTTCTCTCAGTCACACCCTCTTAGACCATTTTCCTCACTGCATTTAACATGACATGAAATCACCTTCCTAAACTCTTTGTGTATTTACAGAATATCCTGCCTGTCACTTCCACCATAACATGAAGATCTTTCCCTTGTACATGTAGGTGCACAACAAATATTTTCTGAATAAAGGAGTTTGGGGAAGGAACACCAGGCAGGCAGGTATTTTTGTCCATTGTCTTGAGTGAAGCTGCCATGTGGCTTCTGACAGCTCCTGACTCACTCAGCTGTCCACACGGGACATACTGTGGTGAAACTCTCATACACGAATTCATATAGCAACTGACATTTTGAGAGGATCCAAGATGGCAACAAAGTAGGTGAAAGTTACACTAACCTGCTTCCAGGACCAAGCTGGAATTACAACCAAAATATACAACAATCAACTTGAATAACATAATGAAGATTAGCTAAGCAGAAGTCTTATAACCCAGATTTACAGAAGAAGCCACATGGAGACTGGTAGAAAGGGTAGGTTATGAAAAAGGCCGGCCCCACACCTATGTGTAGTGGTTGAGAATCCAGAGGGATACCTCAGCTGCAAAATATCCCCCTGAGTAGTGTAGGGTCTCAACCCCATGCCAGGCTCCCAGCCCAGAGCACCAGAGCCAAAAAGGGGAGCCTGAATAACATCTAATAATCAGTGGGGATTCTGTCCACAAATGATAGACAAAAGTCTGCTAAAAACCCAGGCATCCCCTTAGAGGGCCAATGCACAAAATTTTGTTCTCAGCCACTCACCTTGGGATCCAACATAGGGAGGGCAGCTCAAAGTGGACTAGAGTTGTGTGAGGAGGAACTGGATGATGTGGCTCCAGAGAGAGAGCTAAAGAAACAACCGACCAGGATCCCTGTGTTGAGTCCCTTGCCCTTACTCTGCTGAGCACTCTCCTCCATAGGGCATCACTCTGGGGGAATGCAATCGCCCCACCCTCCTGACTCACTATGGCCCTGCCCTGCCAAGGTCATAGTCTGCAGAAGAGTCAGCTGCCGGGGTCCCTTGTGTAGAGGTCCAGGTGAACTCAGGGAATGTCAGAGACTGAGTTGTGTGATTCTGAAACAGGACCCATTCTTCCCCTTTCCGAAAAGCATGACTGAAGATGCCACTCAATGGGAGACCCACCGGGCCCTTCACCCTGATTCTAGGTGGCCCTGCCCTGCCAAGCTAAGGCTGTCAAGGAGGTTCAGCCAGAAAGTGGAATTTATTCCTGGGATGCCAGGTTGGTACAATTTCTGCAAATTAATTAACATGATACACCACATAAACAAAATAAAATATAAAATCAATAGATGCAGAAAAAAATCAATAGATGTAGAAAAAATCAGCACCTTTTTATGGTAAAAACTCTACAATGTGTCCTGACCAATGTTCTCCAGTGGTTAGAGCATCAGCCAGTGCACAGAGGGGCTTGGGTATAATTTACCTGAATTTCAGGTTTCATCTCTGGCCCAAGTTGGGGATTATGCAGGAGGCAACCAATTCATGTGTCTCTCTCATGTCAATGTCTCTCTCTCTCTCTCTCTGACACTCTCCCTCCAATTCTCTCTCTAAAAAACAAAAAAATGCACCTCTCTACCATGTGAGAATAGATGGAACACATCCTCATATATAAAAACCCAGGGTCCGCCCTAACCGGTTTGGCTCAGTGGATAGAGCGTCAGCCTGCAGACTCAAGGGTCCCAGGTTCGATTCCGGTCAAGGGCATGTACCTTGGTTGCGGGCACATCCCCAGTAGGGAGTGTGCAGGAGGCAGCTGATCGATGTTTCTCTCTCATCGATGTTTCTAACTCTATTCTTCTCCCTTCCTCTCTGTAAAAAAATCAATAAAATATATTTAAAAAAACAAACAAAAAAACAATCCAGGGTCCATAAGGACCAAAGGCTTGACTAACCAGAAGTCAGTCCTGCAGTCAGTGCTGGGTTGCCATGGCGACCCAGCACTCATTGCCGAGTGGGCTGAGAATCAGGCCGGGAGAGAGGCCCGAAGAGAGAGACAGGGTCTGATCCACAGCTTCTCTCTTTCTTTCCAGGCTTTGCCAGCAGCTGTGCCTCTGTTTCTCTCCAGGCCTCTGCAGGGGCTGCTGATTAGTCCCGCCTCTCTGATCAGGCCTGGAGATAGGCCTGGAGATGCTGACTGGCATAGAAACTGACCAATCAGAACCAAATCTGGGTGAAGTGCGAAGAGCCAATGGCTGCCTAGGAGGCGGAGCTTTTGACGCTGACTGGCATAGAAACCGACCAATAAGAACCTAATCTGAGTGAACTGCGAAGGCAAAACCTAAGGTGGGGGCTGAGGAGGGGTTTTAAGGGCAATAGTTGTTTGGTGTAAGGTGTAAGAAAGTGGTTCAATTTTTTAATGACTGGTTTGGCAATATAGTGCATATGGCTGGCTACCAGTCCAGATATAGGGATTATGTATTTTTATCTGCCAAGAGCATCTCCTCCTGCTGAAAAAGGCTTTTCACCCCCATTTAAGCAATCCTATTCTATATAATCTATCTATACTAATAAAAGGGTAATATGCTAATTAGACCAGGTCGACCAGCCATCTTCCGGACGTCCGACTTCCTTCCGGATAAAGCCATCGTGTTCGGGGCTGAGGCAGAGAGGGAAGTTGGGGGTGAGATCAGGCCAGCAGGGGAGAGCAATTGGGAGCAAGATCAGGCTGGCCAGGGAGGGCAGTTAGGGGCGATCAGGCAAGCAGGTAGAGGCATTTAGGGGTGATCAGGCAGCCAGGCAGGTGAGCTGTTAGGAGCCAGTAGTCCCAGATTGTGAGAGGGATGTCTGACTGCCGGTTTAAACCAGCAATCAAACATCCCCCAAGGGGTCCCCGATTGGAGAGGATGCAGGCTGGGCTGAGGGAACCCCGCCCCCTATTCACGAATTTTGTCCACCAGGCCACTAGTGTCAATATAATGAAGGGCATATATGACAAACCCACAGCTAACATCATATTCCTTTGGGAATAACTAAAAATTTTCCTTAACATCAGGAACAAGATAGAGTTGTCCACAGTCACCACTCTTATTCCATAGTAATGGAAGTCCTAGTCACAGAAATTATACAAGAGGAAGAAATAAAAGGCATTCAACTTGGAAAGAAATAAGTAAAACTGTCATTGTTTGCAGATGACATGATACTGTATATAGAGAACCCTAACAATTCCACCAAAAAACTAATAGGTCTGATTAATTCAGTAAAATAGCAGGATACAAAATAAATATTCAGAAACCAGTTGCATTTTTATACACAAACTAGAGGCCCAGTGCATGGATTCATGCCCCAGCGGAGTCCCTTGTCCTGGCCTGCGCAAGGGAGAGAGATTGGGAGGCGTAGCAGATCTACTTAATACATAGTCAAAGACCCAAACAGGCAGCCAAATGAGGAGGCAAAGAAACAACCCCCAAATGAAAGAACAAGAGAATTCTCCAGGAGAAATAAATGAAGCAGAGATAAGAAATTTATCAGACATAGAGTTCAGAATAATGATGACAAAGGTACTCAATAGCAACACTATCATTCAAAATAGATGGTGAAATAAAGAACTTCCCAGACCAAAATAAAAGGCTAAAGGAGTTTGTCACTACCAAACCAGCACTGCAAGAAATGCTAAAGGGTCTATGTAATGAGAAGGAGAAATAGAGAGAAACATAGGCATACATAATTAAAATGGCAAAAAATAAGTACCTATCAATAATAACCTTAAATGTAAATGGATTGAGAGAAACCAAGATGGCGGTTGCTGCCTCGAACAACCACTTCAAAATTACTACTAAAGACAAAACGGACATCATCCAGAACCACAGGAAAGCTGGCTGAGTGGAAATTCTAGAACAAGAAGGAAAGAGAAAAGCACACTGAGACTCAGAGGAGCTGCGGAAGTAAAGTGCAGAGGTACGGAGGTGCGTGAGCAGAAAGGGCTGGCAACTGAGGACACTGCTGTCTTTTTCAATCAGGAGGGAGACACAAGCTCCCGACGGTTCTGAACTCCAGTTCCAGGTGAGTCTCTGGTGACCCAGACTCATACGGGGAGAAACTGGACTCTCTGGCATTGGTCGGAACTCGAGGGCGCCTTTCTCTCAGAGATGCTTGCAGCGATTACCACAGGACACTGAGACCTCTTAGGGCAGGCCTGAGGATCAGCCATAGCTGTTTGCTCTGTTGATTCCCTGAGACCTCGCCCCATCCAAGCTGTGCACAAAGGCTTTTGCATATGAATGGGCTGGCACTTTGAGATCTAAAATTACCTAACAAATTGCAGCTGGGTCAGAGAGACCCAGAACTTCCAAAAGAAGGCCCAAGACCCCACAGCAGCTTGCATTGCTTCACAGCTGGGCCTCATCTGGGCACCTCCAAACCCCAAACAAAGGAGAGGAATCTGCAGATCTCTCCATAGCTCCTGCTGGGTAGCCTCAGGAAGAGGCTAAATTAGCACCTCCTTAGAGATCCAAGAGCCAGTGTACCCAGTGGTCAGACTGGGACCATCCAGATTACAACTCCTCAGATCCATAAGGGACACACTCAGGTGGCAGATTCAACAAGATTGTGCACAAAGCCCCCAAAGGGGGTGCACCAAGAGTGTCCACCTCAGGTAATTGTGGAGGCTGAGCCACTGGGCCCTATAGGACACCTAGCACAGAAAGCCACTCTATCAACACAGGGAAGCAGCCAAAATGCGGAGACAAAGAAACAGGTCACAAATGACAGAACTGGAGGGAAGCAAACGACTGGATATAGAGTTCAAAACCACATTTTTAAGGTTTTTCAAGAATTTTCTAGAAACCGTTGATAACTTTAGTGAGACCCTCGATAAATCTAGTGAGACCCTCGAGGATATGAAAAAGGACCAACTAGAAATTAAGCATACACTGACTGAAATAAAGAATAATATACAGAGATCCAACAGCAGACAAGAGGATCCCAAAAATCAAGTCAAAGATTTGAAATACAAAGAAGCAAAAAACACCCAACCAGAAGACCAAAGAGAAAAAAGAATCCAAAAATATGAAGATAGTGTAAGGAGCCTCTGGGACAACTTCAAGCATACCAACATCCGAATTATGGGGGTGCCAGAAGAAGAGAGAGAGCAAGATATTGAAAACCTATTTGAAGAAATAATGACAGAAAATTTCCCCTTCCTGGTGAAAGAAATAGACTTCCAAGTCCAGGAAGTGCAGAGAATCCCAAACAAAAGGAATCCAAAGAGGACCACACCAAGACACATCATAATTAAAATGCCAAGCCCTAACTGGTTTGGCTCAGTGGATAGAGCGTCGGCCTGCGGACTCAAGGGTCCCAGGTTCGATTCCGGCCAAGGGCATGTACCTTGGTTGCAGGCACATCCTCAGTTAGGAGATGTGCAGGAAGCAGCTGATCGATGTTTCTCTCTCATCGATGTTTCTAACTCTCTATCCCTCTCCCTTCCTCTCTGTAAAAAATCAATAAAATATATTTTAAAAAAAATTAAAATGCCAAGAGCAAAAGACAAAGAGAGAATCTTAAAAGCAGCAAGAGAAAAACAGTTAGTTACCTGCAAGGGAGTACCCATACGATTGTCAGCTGATTCCTCAACAGAAACTATGCAGGCCAGAAGGGAGTGGCAAGAAATATTCAAAGTGATGAATACCAAGAACCTACAACCAAAGCTATCATTCAGAATTGAAGGTCAGATAAATAGCTTCACAGATAAGAAAAAGCTAAAGGACTTCATCACCACCAAACCAGTATTATATGAAATGCTGAAAGGTATTCTTTAACAAGAGGAAAAAGAAGAAAAAGGTAAAGATAAAAATTATGAACAACAAATATATATCTATCAACAAGTGAATCGAAAAATCAAGTGAATAAAAAAGCTGATGAACAGAATAAACTGGTGAATATAATAGAATCAGGGGCATAGAAAGGGAGTGGACTGACAATTCTTGGGGGGAAAGGGGTGTGAGGGTGCAGGAAGAGACTGGACAAAAATCGTACACCTATAGATGAGGACAGTGGGGGGCAGGTAAGGCCAGAGGGTGGGGTGGGAACCGGGTGGAGGGGAGCTATGGGGGGAAAAAGAGGAACAACTGTAATAATCTGAACAATAAAGATTAAAAAAAAAAAAGAATGTACACTGAACTTGCTGGCATGGATTCGGATTGCTAGCCCCCCAAATATCAGCGTTACATTGGAATTAGCCTCTTTTAGCCTTCTCAACATCATATTAATGAAATGAAGGAAAAAACCCCACAATCATCTAAATTGATGCAGAAAGAGCATTTGATACAATCAAACAGACTTTCATGATTTAAAACAATCCACTCAACAAACCAGAAATATAGGGGGACTTCCTACCGCAGTATAAAGGATATCTATTATGAAAAACCTACAGCTCACATTATACTCGGTGGTAAAAAGCTGAAAGCTTTCCATGCTTTTGCCACTGCTATTCAACATTTTACAGGAAGTTCTAGCCAGAAAATTAGGCAAGAAAAATATATAGAAAATCCTAATGAGTACACATGCACGCATGTACACAAATTTCTGGAGCTAAAATAAATTCAACAGAGTTGCAAGATACATGATCAACATTAAAAATCAACATAAAAATCAGTGTTTCCATACACTAGGAATGAACAATCTTAAAATAAAATAAAATAAAAAACATTCCATATTCATGGATAGAAGAGCTTAATATTGTTAAGATGGCAGTACCAACCAAAGTGATCTACAGATTCAATGCTATCCTTACCAAAATGGTAAAGCTGATATTAAAATTTATATGGAATATCAAGGGACACTGAACAGTCAAAACAATCTTAAAAAATCTTCTGATTTCTGAAAACTTACTATTGCAAAGCTACAGTAATAAAAAACGTGTGTTACTGGCCTAAGCATAGACATGTAGACAGACGGAATACATTAAAAGTATAGAAATAGCCTGATCTGGTTTGGCTCAGTGGATAGAGCGTTGGCCCCTCAGACTGAAGGATCCTGGGTTTGATTCCAGTCAAAGGCACATGCCCGGGTTGCGGGCTCGATCACCATTAGGCAGCCTACCAATGATTCTCTCCCATCATCGATGTTTCTATCTCCTCCTCTTCAGAAATCAATAAAAATATATTTAAATTTTTTTTAAAGTACAGAAATAAACCCACACAGTGACTGATAACCAGATTTTGACAAGAGTGCCAATGGGGGAAAATAATATCTTCAACAAGTGGTGCTGAAATCACTAAATACATATTCACATGCAAAAGAATGACTTTGCAATCCTACCTGACACTATACATAAAAATTAATTAAAGCTGGGTCAAAAACCCAAATGTAAAAGCTAACATTATAAAACTGTTAGAAGAAAAGATATGGGCAAATCTTCATAACTTTGGCTTTGGTAATGGATTCTTAGATATGACATCAAATGCACAAATAACAAAAGAAAAAAATTAAACTGAACTTCATAAAAATGAAAACTTTTTTTAAAAAATATATTTTATTGATTTTTTACAGAGAGGAAGGGAGAGGAATAGAGAGCCAGAAACATCGATGAGAGAGAAACATCGATCAGCTGCCTCCTGCACACCCCCCATTGGGGATGTGCCCACAACCAAGGTACATGCCCTTGACCAGAATCGAACCTGGGACCCTTGAGTCCGCAGGCCAACGCTCTATCCACTGAGCCAAACCGGTCAGGGCATAAAAATGAAAACTTTTGTTCACAAAAAACACTATCAAGAAAGTAGAAAGACAAGCTATAGAATAGAGAGAAAATATTTGCAAACCATATATCTGATAAGAGGCTAGTATCTGGAATAAAAAAAACTCTTACAGCCAAAACCGGTTTGGCTCAGTGGATAGAGCGTCGGCCTGTGGACTGAAAGGTCCCAGGTTCGATTCCGGTCAAGGGCATGTACCTGGGTTGCGGGCACATCCCCGGGGTGGGAGATGTGCAGGAGGCGGCTGATCGATGTTTCTCTCTTATCGATGTTTCTAACTCTCTATCTCTCTCTCTTTCTCTCTGTAAAAAATCAATAAAATATATTTAAAAATAAATAAATAAATAAAATAAAAAATAAAAGAAACTCTTACAATTCAGCAACAAACATCCTAATCAAAAATGGGCTAAAGACTTGAAGAGACATTTTTTTTTCAAAGAAAATATACAAATGGCAAACAAGCACATAAAAAAATACTCAACATCATTAGTCATTAGGAAAATGCAAGTCAAAACCACAATGATATATCACTTTAAACCTACCAGCCGTGGGCAAACTACGGCCCGCGGGCCGGATCCGGCCCGTTTGAAATGAATAAAACTAAAAAAAAAAAAAAAAAAAGACCGTACCCTTTTATGTAATGATGTTTACTTTGAATTTATATTAGCTCACACAAACACTCCATCCATGCTTTTGTTCCGGCCCTCCGGTCCAGTTTAAGAACCCATTGTGGCCGAAACCGGTTTGGCTCAGTGGATAGAGCGTCAGCCTGCGGACTGAGAGGTCCCGGGTTCGATTCCGGTCAAGGGCATGTACCTGGGTTGCGGGCACATCCCCGGTGGCGGATGTGCAGGAGGCAGCTGATCGATGTTTCTCTCTCATCGATGTTTCTAACTCTCTCTATCTCTCTCCCTTCCTCTGTGAAAAATCAATAAAATATATTAAAAAAAAAAAAAAGAACCCATTGTGGCCCTCGAGTCAAAAAGTTTGCCCACCCCTGTACTAGACTGTCTATAAACATCAACAACAAAACAGAAATAACGAAGTGTTGGCAAGGAGATGGAGACACTGAAGCCCTCCGACATTATCGATGGAATGTAAAAGGTGCAGCCACTGTGAAAAGGTGGTTGGACAGTCCCTCAAATGGTTAAACAGAGTTCACACCTAACCCAGCATTTCCAGTCCCAGGTACAGACTGAGGAAGACCTAAAAAGATGTTCACGCAAAGACTCAGGACAAGAAGGTTCCCAGCAGCGTTATTAATGATAGTCTAAAAGTGGACACAGCCCAAATGCCCACTGACATTTGAATGATAAGTTATCAATTGATAAATGAATAAAGAAAATTCCATACATACAATGGAATATTATTCAACTTTAAAAAGGAAAAATATGTGCCCTGGCCAGCGTGGCTCAGTGGTTACAGTGTTGGCTTGTGCACCCAATGGTCACAGGTTCACTTCCTGGTCAAGGGCAAGTACCTGGGTTGTGGGTTTGTCCCCCCACTCCAGTCAGGGCATGTGTGGGAGGCAACCAGTCCATGTGGTTTGATATGGTTCTCTCACATCAATGTTTTTCTCTCTCGCCCCACTCCCTCCACTGCCTCTGAAAAAGCAATGAAAAAAAACATATCTTCAGGTCAGGATTAAGAAAAAAATTAAAGGGAAGAAAATTTGACACATGATGCAACATAGATGAGCCTTGGAAACACACTATGTTGAAAGAAGCTAGACACAGAGGAACTGCGAGCTCTGTGCTGGCAGGTGTGGGAGAGAAGGCGATTGGCTCAGTGGGGCCCCCACAGGAGCTGCAGCCAAAGGGATTCTGTAGAAGAGGTTGCTCCTCTGAAACACTTCTCAGACCTGTTCCTCGCCATCAGGCCACAGCCCTCTGAGCCCTGAGCTACCACGGGCGGCTCCAAGACATTCTAAGATCTTGAGAAAATGAGGAGGAAAATGCACAAGGATTTAGACACATTCTGTGATAAACTCAAATCCGAAGAAGAGGACCAGGTCAGCACAGGCCCAGAGGAGCTGGAGATCAGCATCAATGAGGCCTTGCTTGATACCTCATCTGCTCACTCGGAGAACAACCAGGAATCTACTCCCTTACTTCCGGGACAGCAGCAGGAACGACATCACAGAGTCCGTAGTAGAGTCCGCCCTGGACATGAGGATGCAGGTTTTCCTGGACAGAAACCAGGCCCGGAGCGGGACTCTGAGCACGACTCTGAGCCAGAAGGATCACAACAAAAGTCCAGGGACCCGGAAGCCTGGGGAAAGCTTTTGTGAACGGGCACTGAGGTGGTTCCTAAAGACGCTAAGTCGACTGCAGAAGACGTGGCAGGACGTGCTGGCCTGGGTGAGGAAGTGGCCTCCCTTGTCAGGAAGGTGGAGTCCATCTGCAGTGAGATTGAGGATTTCTGCTCCAGTGCGGCAGTCCTTCTCGAGGTTATTCCAGGTGAAGGAGTCCCATGAGGTCCTGGAGGAGCCCAGTCACCTCCCAGCCCTTTGATTCTCCCGCCCCTCTCCCCCCTTCTCAGAAAGAATCTTCTGAAGTAACATTTGATTCATCCTCAACAACCTCCCTCACTTCCACCCTGTTCACAGCCTCTCCACCTAGCTTGCCTGGTTTCCTTCTCTTGCGGCGGCATTTTAATAAAAGTTGGTTGGCCTGGGGAGGGGGCAGGAGTGGGGAGGAGGAGGTCAATGGGGAAAAAGGGAGATCTGTAATTCTTTCAACAATAAAGGTAATTTGCTTTGTTTTGTTTTTTTAAAAAAGAAGCTAGACACAAAAAGTCACACATTGAATGATTCCATTTATATGAAACGTCCAAAATAGGCAAATACACAGACAGAAAGTGTATTATTGATTGCCAGGGGATAGGGAAAGGAGAAATTACTAGTGATTGCTAATGGTTATGGGGTTTCTTTTTTGAAATGATAGAAATGTTCTGGAGTCAGATAGTGATATTCGATGCACAACCATATGGATAAGCTAAAAATCAGTGAATAGTACACTTTGAAATGGTTAAAATGGTGAATTCTATCTCAATTTTAAGAACCTACCTAATTACGTACACCAAAAAAACAGCATTTGTTATACTGGGTAAAGAAACTCCAATTTTGATAAACAGTGGTAAAGAAAAATGATGCTATTAGAGCATTTTAAAAATACTGGCAAAGTATACATTTAATTATTTTTAAGTAGTTCTGTGTTATTAAATACATTCACAATATTGTGCAACCATCCTCACCATCCATTTTCATAACTTTTTTCATCTTACAAAACTGAAACTCTGCCCATTAACTTCCTACTCTCCCTAGTCCTTCACCACTATTCTACTTTGTGTCTCCATGAATTTGATTAGGTATTTCATAAAAGTGGAATCATACAGTACTTGTCCTCTTGTGACTGGCTCAGCTCATTTAGCATAATGTCTTCAATGTTCATCCATGTCGTATGTAGCATGTATCAGATTTCCTTCCTTTCTAAGGCTGAGTGATATTCCACATTGTACATTTTCTTGATTCATTCACCCAACAATGGATACTTGGGTTGCTTCCGTCTTTTGTCTAGTGTGAATAATGTTGCTAATCAACATGGGTGTACAAATATCAGTGTCCCTGATTAAAAAAAAAAATATATATATATATATTAGTAGCCCGGTGCACGAAATTCGTGGACATTAAAAGGGAATTAATTGCCCTAACCGGTTTGGCTCAGTGGATAGAGCGTCAGCCTGCGGACTCAAGGGTCCCAGGTTCGATTCTGGTCAAGGGCATGTACCTTGGTTGCGGGCACATCCCCAGTAGGGAGTGTGCAGGAGGCAGCTGATCGATGTTTCTCTCTCATCGATGTTTCTAACTCTCTATCCCTCTCCCTTCCTCTCTGTAAAAAATCAATAAAATATATTTTTTTAAAAAAGGGAATTAATTAGCTGAGATATTTTAATATTGCTATTTGCCCTTTCTCAATAATAGAAGTGTGAGAGATGAAAGAAAATTAGTAAAATGTATATGAAAATAATATATAAATGTATTAATAAACAGGAACAAAAGGATATAACAACAACAGAGGCATGATATAAAAACAACAGTGATGCAAACAATGACTGATAAAGTGATTAAACTTATTCTAATCTCTCCCTGTACACCACATTAAGAGTGAAAACACTTTCAGAGTGCTTGACTAATTTCCCTTGTGCTGAAGTATTTAGAACTTTAACTTTAACGTCACATGCTCTTCAAACTCGAGAGAAAGCAACATATAACTGACCATGTGCGAAATGGGTTCAGGTAGGAATATTCCTACTCTGTCTAGAGTTTGTCCTTTTGATTTATTAATTGTCATTGCAAATGCTGGCATCACGGGAAACTGTCTTCGAATGAATTTAAATGGGAGGCCAGTGTCAGATGGGGACAAATCAATTCTTGGAATCAGAAAAACCTCTCTGTCTGCAGATCCTGTTAATACTTCAGCTTCGATAATGTTAGGTCGTAATCTTTTTTTTTTTTTTAAATATATTTTATTGATTTTTTGCAGAGAGGAAGGGAGAGGGACAGAGAGTTAGAAACATCGATGAGAGAGAAACATCGATCAACTGCCTCCTGCACACTCCCTACTGGGGATGTGCCCGCAACCAAGGTACATGTCCTTGACCAGAATCAAACCCGGGACCCTTGAGTCCGCAGGCCGATGCTCTATCCACTGAGCCAAACCAGTTAGGGCAGGTCGTAATCTTTTGATAATAAATCTGGTACCATTACAAAGACCCCATTTACTATTAAGATTTCTCAATAGCATCATGATTGCACCCACTTTCAATTTTAATTTATGACATGGCATTCCCGAAGGAGTAATACTATTAAGAAATTCGATGGGAAAATTTTCCTTTTCAGCATCATCTGTGGAATCAATGGAATCATCACTCAAATATGTGTGAAAATCTTCGAGTATATCCAAAATTTCTTCATTTAATTTTTGAACATGCTCATTTTTGGGACAAAGAATTGCACGTTTAGATATATTTTTAATATTATCTATAGATATAGTATTTCCAAAGGTAGCTTCAATAATAGATTCATTACAAATCATTTCACAGGGGATTTCAATAATATCCATTCCTAAATGAAAACTGCTACCAAGTTTGCCATCTCCAAGTTTTACTAACCATCCACTATAAGCAGAATCCTCTGATCTCATATTTGTTGTAAGAGACAACTTTCTGAAACATCCCCAAACATTGCAATACTTTAAACTCATTTGTACTATGGCCGATCGCATAGCATGTGGTAGAATACTGAGACATTGTCGAAAATCCCCTCCAAGAAGGAGAACTTTCCCACCAAATACAACATTCAAATTTCTCTTAGTAATCTGTCTATGGCGTTTATAGCATGACTGGATACCATGGTGCATTCATTAATAATGAGAAGTTGGGCCTTTTTAATAGTTTTAGGAACTTCACTGTTTCTGTCGAGTCTAGAAATGGAAGTTTCATTTAATGAAATTGATAATTTATATTGGGAATGAAAGGTGCTTCCACTGAGAAATAAATTTGCAGCAATTCCTGTAGACACTGTGGGTAAAACAGTACCACCATGACCTCTAATATAATGTATTAAAACTTTATACAGATATGCAGGTGAATAGGATTCCTAGCTGGCAGGCCCCTGACAGCAAGCTGGCCACCTGTAGATTCCGTGAGGAATGGGGCTCCCTCCTCCCTCCTGTCAGGGTCCGGGGTGCAGGTGAATGGGGTTCCTGGCTGGCAGGCTGGCCACTGAGAGCAAGCTATCCAACAGCAGATTCTGTGAGGAATGGGGCTGCCTCCTCCCTACTGTCAGGGTCTGGTTTGAAGGCCGGCTATGCCCCCTTTTTGGCCAGACCCAGAGTTCTACCACGCTGTGGCCTCCACCTAGCAACCCAGGACTGACTGCTGCTGGGTGCTCCTGGCGCTCCGAGGGTGGGTTCTTCTCTCAGGCCTCGCGGGGAAACAGCTCAGGGAGGGCACAGCCATTGGCAAAGCGACCCAGGACTCAGTGGGTCCACGTTCCGAGTGCTGGTTCCTGCCTCAAACCTCACCCTTACCAGAAACAGCTCCAGGAAACAGCTTGGGGAGGGCACAGCTGATGCCAAGACAACCCCTGCAGGACTGACTTCCTTCCGGTTAGTGAAGCCTCGGTTGTGATGTTACACTCAGGGTTTTTATAAATATAAATATAAATATAAATATAAATATAAATATAAATATAGCCCTAACCAGTTTGGCTCAGTGGATAGAGCATCGGCCTGCGGACTCAAGGGTCCCGGGTTCGATTCCGGTCAAGGGCATGTACCTTGGTTGCGGGCACGTCCCCAGTGGGGAGTGTGCATGAGGCAGCTGATCGATGTTTCTAACTCTCTATTCCTCTCTGTAAAAAATCAATAAAATATATTAAAAAATATATATAAATATAAATATAAATATATATTATATACATATATATATACTAAAGGCCCGGTGCATGAAATTCGTGCACGGGGGAGGGGGGGTGGTTTGTCCCTCAGCCCAGTCTGCACCCTCTCAAATTTGGGACCCCTTGGGGCCTAAACTGGCAGTTGGACATCCCTCTCACAATCCGGGACTGCTGGCTCCTAACCACTCACCTGCCTGCCTGATTGCCCTTAACCGCTTCTGCCTGCCTGCCTAATTGCCCCCTAACTGCTCCCCTGCCGGCCTAGTCACCCTCAACTGCCCTCCCCTGCCGGCCTGATGGCCCCCATCTGCCCTCCCCTGCCGGCCATCTTGTGATGACATGGGTGCAGCCATCTTGTGATGATGTGGGGGCGGCCATGTTATGATGAAGTGAGGGTGTCGCATTAGGGCACAAGGGCCACCTAGGCTTTTATTAGTATAGATATGCATTGTCCATGTGATAACAGGAACAGTGAGCCGAGGATTTTTCGTGGGATTGTGTCGCACGACGCCAAAGAGTAAGCTCCACAGACCAGAAGATTTAAGCAAAAGTGTGGAGATTTTATTACAAGCAGATTCAGACTCCCCTCACAGGGAAGAGGGCTCAGTAATGGGCTTCCCATGAAGACTTGTCGTCCAGGGGTATATATTTGCTACAAGCCTGCTTCTATATTTACCCATGTCCTCACCTGATTGATTCTCTCCATTGTTCTTGCCCAGCATGGACCTGAACTTTTCCTGTTTCTATGTCTTCTTTTTCTGTTCCTATGCTGTACTTTCTCTGTTTCTATGTGGCAATACACCTTGTTGCTGCAGGCCCTTCCTTGGTTTCTCATGCATCCTGCTCTGAGTCCAGAAACTTTTTATTATTTCTGCTTGGTTGGTTCCTGTGATTAGGCTATTCAAACTGCCCTGCCTATGTTCCACCTGTCTTTGTTTTCCACTGGACCCCTGCACTATCTGCCTATATTTCAAGTTAATCCTTTCAGTTCCCCTCCAATTAGGAGACCCCAACTGCTGCTGGGAGCAGGTGCGACGACCACTCTGGCTACTTCCTGCTGACAGTGGGCGTTGTGCGGGAGCAGTTGTCAGGTCCCATCGGAAGAGGCTGGAGTAGGTGTCTATGGTAAAAGGCAGTCATATCCATCTGGGGCTACATTTGGAGTTTTATAGCCTCTATGTGAGAAGAAGCAAAACAGCCCTGGCTGGTTTGGCTCAGTGGATAGAGTGTCGGCCTGCAGACTGAAGGGTCCCAGGTTCGATTCTGGTCAAGGGCATGTACCTTGGCTGTGGGCACATCCCCAGTAGGGGGTGTGAAGGAGGCAGCTGATGGATGTTTCTCTCTCATTGATGTTTCTAGCTCTCTATCCTTCTCCCTTCCTCTCTGTAAAGAATCAAAATATATTTAAAAAAAGAAACAAAACATATTAGGAGATTTAATAAGCAAAGGCCAAAGATAAGCAATAAAAATAGCTAAATAAAGGGCTGATAAGAAGGACCAACCTCTTAGGGATGGAATTATTTCTTTAATTTGTTTTAAGTCCTGTATGGAAAAAGACACCTTGACCTGGGTGGGCCAAAACTATCCCTCTGCCATTGCCTGGAGAAGGCAGATAATAGTTGGGGCCTGGATGGCTGAGACCCTTGGGTCTTGGTGGGACTTGTCCTTCCAGGAGTTTTGTATTATAAGGAGGACCAGATGGCTTAGGTGTGTTCTGTGGGCCACTCGGTCCCAGCACCTGCTTAGGGGTCCTTGACTCTCTGGTATTGTTTTGGGTCAATGGCTGTCAAGAGCTAGGGTTCAATACTGCATTGTTGACATAACTTTTTATTGTTTCTTAAAGAAAGCCTGAATATATAAGAGCATAAATACTTCCCTTCCCTCATCTAGAAAAAATTCAATTGTAAGATGGTATTGTAGTTAATACTTCCCTCTGGCGGCTATGTCTTTCTATCTACCAGTTGATATTGAAGCCAGGCCTGGGTACAAAAGAAAATCAGGCATTTTTTTTTAAGGGCCTGAGAGTCGAATGTGGACAAAGCGCTTCCCATCTGTAAGAAAACACACGAAAGGATGTCCCGCATCCTCTGTGATCTTCCCTTCTCTGTTCAGGGTGTCCCCCTCCTAGATAAGGGATGTGAGATGTGTGCCTTTTTGTGTGTGACCACAAAAGAGAATCTGCTGGTCTAGTCGCACTTACCGGTGAGATTTAGGGCGAGGAAGCCTGTTATTGTGCGCCCACTAACAGAACTGACCTCCTGGACTGTGTGCACTTACCAGCGTGGGCCTACCAGGCACCCGTCCTGCTTCAGACGTGGGGAAGCCGTGGCTAATCCGTGTCCCTAATTGAAAGTGTCTGAGATGGTTCCAATGTTTCTGAAGTACCATCAAGTTTCCTAGGGGAGTTTAAAAGGAAGTGACTCTAAGCTGAGGGCTCGAAGAGTTTGGCCAATACCCAAAGCTCTGGACTGGCCACCACCCAGAGACCTGGGGAGAGTAGAAACAGCTCCAGCCTTATTCCTATGTACGCCCTTGCTATCAAAAGATCCATCTTTTGCCTTGGCCGGCTTGGCTCAGTGGATAGAGTGTTGGCCTGAGGACTGAAGGGTCCCAGGTTTGATTCCGGCCAAGGGCACATGCCTGGGTTTCGGCTCGATCCCCAGTGGGGGGTGTGCGGGAGGCAGCAAATCGGTGATTCTATCTCATCATTGATGTTTCTATCTCTCTCTCCTTCTCTCTTCCTCTCTGAAATCAATAAAGAAATATATATATATATTTTTAAAAAAGGTCTATCTTTTTCATTCTGGTCTCCCCAGTCTGTCAGTAAGGAGGGACTTATGTCGAAAGGATGGAAATCTACTTTCGCCAAGCCTAGGGCTTTACGTCCACCTGAGGTGATCTTGATGACATAGGTGTCTAGCATATGACTTGCCTGGGAGCATGGAGGGGCACTGCCATTCGTGCTGGAGGGCTTGTTTTAGTCTCTCTCAGCCCTCCTCTTCCCAGTTCTCTGTTCTACTTGTTTTTCGCACGAAAGAAAAAGTCCTCAACTCCAGGGCCTCCATGCCCTCCTGCACGGGGGAGGTGTAGCCCCCAGAAGCAGGCCACGCCTGCGGAGCAGGAGTCCTTCCTTCCAGGCTCTCCTATCATTCTGGTAAGGAGCAGGACTTCCTCCGACTCCCAAGTCTAAGGCTAGTCCCTTAAAATTCAAACCCTGGGAAGGTTGTCAAACTTATTTGACCAAAAGACACAACTTTCCTTTTCACAGACTGGAAAGGACTAATAAACCCCACGTTAACGGGGGTGACATTTTTCTTCAGAGATAAGAAATTCTTGTTCTCTGTCAGAGGAACGATGGGGCCGGACACGGAAGGAGGTGGCCATGGTCTTCCCTGTGTGTGCCTAGGGCTTGTCACCAGGTGGAGACAAACTGAATAACAAGAATTATGACAAGTGACCCAGTGAAAGGAAAGTGTTCAGTGTTCAATGATCAGAGGTAAAGGATGGAAGAAAAGCAAGTATTAGTCTGGAGAGTTGTAGCTAAACATCCAAGAAAACTAGACAAATTTAAGATTCAGTTCAATTCACAGGTGAAAGATAAAACTTTAAAACAATTAATTGGAATCAACTCACGATTGTGTATTATAGAGGTGAAACATGACTCCCCCCCTAAAGTTACCCTTATTTTTATTAAAGACCGATTTATTTATTGTATTGAGCCTAGTTTTAATTTGGTCTGAGGGTTTGTGTGGACACAGTAAGAACAGTAACTGGCTGTACAGGCTCCTTTAGAACCTGTTTTGCCAGAATCCCATGATTGAGCTTCAGTGAGCCCCTCAGGCAAAGAAGCCAGCCACCCAGCTGAGGCCTGGCTGCAGTGCCTGCAGGTTCAGGGTGCAGGCCTTGAGCCTTTTCCCCACGGGTGTCTTGAGGTCCTTTTGTACTGTCTCTCAGGAAAGCAACCTTTGTTCCTTACCTGGACAGACTGCCATGAACCATGGTACCAAGCAGGTACCAGGCTTTTCTCTAAGGCGCTCACCTTGGCTCTGAGTCTTCTGGCGGCTTCCAGAGTCCAGGCCTGTCTCTCAGACACAACACCCCAGCGAAAGTCTTGGTTACCAAAACTATCATTGGAAACTGGTCTCATGGAGCCCATGCAAAGAAACACATTGACTTATTCATTACGGACTGCCAAAATCCAGAGGGAAATGTATCATTTATGAAATTGTCCTGTTTCCTTGTATTTGAAAAACAAAGCCCAAAAAATCAGGAATACCTTTAATAAAAGTCACAAGGGGGGGAAAAAAGGAGACATATAAATGAATTTATATGAGACCTTGAATAAAAATTATTATTATAAAAAAAAAAAAAAAAAGAAAAAAAAAAAAAAAAAGAAAAAGTAAAGCAAGTAAATCTGGCTCATGAAGCAGACGGACCCCCAGCCAATCAGAAGAGTAGGCTGAGTGGGGTCCCAGGCATCATACACGCCCCTGACTGTAGGTCTTAACACGGCTCCGTGGGATATTCTAGTGCAGCTCAATCCCCAAGATTCCCTGTTACCTTGTTGTCGTCTTTTCAGAAGTCATGAGAAGCACCTGGCAACTTGATCTTGCCCAGCCTGGGGGCTGCCAGCCTCTCTGCGAGGGAGTAAAACAGCCTTTTCCCCCATTTCCCCTCTTTCCTCCCTTTCTGTAGGGAGGTGTTTTTTTTTTTTTTGTTTTTTTACCATTTACTTTGTGTCCTTGGCTGGGGAAGATAATGGTTACAGCTGGCTGCAAATTGCCCACACTGGCTTTAATTTCCTTTTAACATTTTCCTTATAAATCTTCTCTAATTTTCACAAACCTTTCTACAACTTTTAGGAATAGTTTCCAAAATGCATCTCTATGAAGCATGCCTTTTATTACCAAAATCACATAATTTCCAATTAATAATTCTTAGAAGCCTCAATCCTCAAGAAACCAAGCAAACAACCAGCATTTCTTAGATTGACCCTTATGAACATACTAGAGGCCCAGTGCATAAAACTTGTGCACAGGTAGGGTCCTTAGGCCTGGCCGGCAATCAGGGCCAATCTGTGGGGTGTCCAGTGGGCGGGGCAATCAGGTCCCTCCCCCTCCCCAGGCTGGCACCTGCTTTGGCTGGCGGCCTGGCGCCGCCCACTCGCCCGCCCGGACCAGGGGCAACTCCTGCGTTGAGTGTCTGCCCCTAGTGGTCAGTGCGCATCATAGCGACCAGTCATTCCCCTGGTTGTTCAGCCATTCAGTCGATTTGCAGATTAGGGTTTTATTACATAGGATTTTAAACATCGTTTCAAAGCACATTCTCAACAAAGCCAATGACATTTTAACAGCTCCAAATCCACCTTACAGACTTTAAGCAACGAAGATGAAAGCAGGTGATCTAGCAATGAAAGCTGTAATGAGTTAATTTGATCTGCACATGCGGCTGTTTTTCCCAGAAACTTGTACCTTTAAAGATGGCCCAGACTGGAGTTTTTGACCAGGCACTTGCATTTCAAAGGCCCCAGGAACCGGGGAGCACTGCAGAAGGCGCTGAGGGGCCTTGAGCACTGAGCACTGCTGTAAACCCAAACCCTGCAGTCCTCCTCCATCCTGTCTGGTGACCTAATGCCCTCATGTATGGAACCGCCCTGATCTACCTCCCCACCCTACTTCAATGCTCGCCAGCACATGGCGTGGTGTGAGCACCAGGGGCAGGCTGTGGCCCAGGCAAGGGCATTCCCTCCCAGGCTCCCCTAACATTCTATTGAAGACCCGAATCCCCCCTGGGCCCCACAAGGTCACTGTGAGGAGCTGGACGGAGTCAGGTCTGTGGGGGTCAGGTCCAAGGAGGCATTGAGGGGATGGGGGAATCCTCCGCTCACGCATGGCTGGGCCCATCTTGGCAGGGGACACCAAGAACGGCAGACCAACCAGCCTGGGCCAGGATCCGAAGGACTGGCAGGAGGAGGAAAAGGCAGGGAAGTTTGAGCAGATCTCCGGCAACAGAAATCCTAACAAGGGAACAGGCCGGGTTGGGCTGTATGTAGTGGGTCCAAGTGTGCTGCTTGCGGGGGGAACTCCCAGAGGCGTGAAACCGCTGGTCACTTCCCTCCTCTTGCACCCCTCAGTTCTCTCCCTGCGTCTAAACAGCCGTGAGGACCCAGAGCGTGGAGTGACCAGCTGTTAGTGCACTCCCTGGACAGGTCAGTTTAATTTTATAGTTGTATTCTGGAGTTCCTAGGAAGCCCCTGCACGTCTTAGGGGTCAACCCCAGACACCTCTGCATGGTCCTTATGTAAGGACATTGGAGATTCTCGAACCAGAGGGAGGAACTTGCCTCTTTGATCTTCGGAGCCTGGGTAGGGACCAGGCACTCCTCACTGGTCGACTTTCTCTTGCAACTGGCGGGAAGCCTGCTGCTTTCCGACCCGTCCGACAGCCCGCTCATCCCTCCATGGGCCTTTTCATGTGGCAGCCGCCCTAACAACGGTTTTTAAGTGGCTGACCCAAGCCCGGTTTCAGATGGGCCAAAGGCCAGAGACCTTATTTGGAAAGTGAAAGAGAAAAATGCCCCCTAAGTGGCTGGCGGGCACCCGGCAAGCCTCCAAATCACAGGCTCAAGCCCCCAAAGCTGGTAACTGGAACAGTGAGCCGAGGTGTTTTCCCGGGGTCGGTCTTGCGACGCCAAAGAATAAGCTCCACAGACCAGACGATTTAAGCAAAAGTGTGGAAAGTTTATTGAAGCAGATGCAGACGCCCCGCATGGGGACGGGCTCCGTGATGGGCTGCCCGTGAAGCCTTGTAGTCCAGGGTATGTATTTGCCACAAGCCTGTTCCTCTATCCGCGTTGTCACTCATTGCGCTTGCCCAGCATGGACCTGAACTTCCCCGCTTCCATGCGTCCTTTCCCTGTTCCTATGCGTTCGTACGCCTTGTTGCTGCAGGCCCTTCCTGGGTCCCAGGCCTCCTGCTCTGAGTCCAGAAACATCCTATTATTTCTGCGTGGTTGGTGCCTGTGATTAGGCTGCTCAACGGCCCTGTCTGCCTGCCTGTGTCCCACTGGACCCCGCCCTGTCTGCCTGCGTGTCAACTTAACCCTTTCACATGGATCCAGATAATAGGGTGGCAAAGGCCTGGGGTGGGGTGGGAACTGGGTGGAGGGAGCAATGGGGGAAAAAGGGGGGGACATCTGTAATATTCTCAATAAAGATTAAAAAATTCGTGATGATTGTTACTAAAGGGAGTTTTTAAGTAAGTTTGTTAAAAATTAAACTTTGAAAATACACATACATTTTGCATTAGCTTAAAGATTAGCAATTTATTTTAGTTGAAAGCCACCCAAAAGAGAACCCAAAGAGCAATGGTACTATTTACTTTAAAGAAGCACAAAAGACAGAAAAGTACCCAGTACAATTTATTGTGCGTCAGGAAGCTTAACTTAAAACCAACAGCATAGTAAAAAGATATGTCATTTTTGTTCATAGCAGAACAGGTTTCAAAATATATTTTCTTTTAAATGTATTCAAGCAGTACATAATAATCCTTTATAAAAGTTACATATATATTTTTTCTGTCAATACCTTTATTACATTTATAAATATTTGATTTGCACAGCACTCCATCAAAAAAATTTAAAACCCCTTAAAAATATCTACATGTATTTCATATCTATAAACCCTTCACAGGCACAAGGGAGGCCTAGTGAAGGGTTCATTTACTGTTGCAACAAAATGCATGTAAATCTGTAGTTTTGTCTGTAAAACATCTTGAAAAATTAGCAAGACACTTACTGTGAAACTGAGTTTCCTAAACCACCCTTTGCAGAAAGGAATTTGATGTGCATATTCCCATGAGATTCAAATGTCAGACACGCAGGTGGAAAGAGAGACCTACTGAACACAGACGCGTACACACAGGGCAGTTAAGGCAGGAGGTGATGACCGAGAACCGAGGACGGTGTGGGAGGAACACAGTCCCGCACCGAGTCTGCACCTGGCTGGGAACTCGCGGCACCTCCTCCTCCGCTCACCGAGGAATGTCTCCGTGTGAGCACTTCCGCAGAAGTACCGGAATGCCTGATGTGTGCTTCTGTAACATCCCCTCGGATCCGACCAAGACACTCGGTCAAGGAATCTGAATTGCTATTTCTGCAAGATTTAAACTTGTAGGAAACATTTTCTTCACTGGTAAGGACGTCACGGATCAGTATCACGAATACCCAGGTGTGTGTGCTGGTTTCATTCTAGCCAAGAATATTAAGCAGAGACAAGGAAAGGGGAGGAAGACCGGCTTTGTTTGACCTTTGAACAAAGGCAATAGGTCCCCAATGCTGAGTGGCTCTAGGAGCATCCACTCCTCCACACCTGTGGCCACGTGCACTTTTCAGAGAAGCAGGAAAGAAGAAGGGATTCTTCACCTTGAATCTGGCCGTGGATGGCAGTCCCTCTCCAGGCCTGCAGCTCCTCCGGAACAGGACCTGGGGTTGCTGACCCTCGTCCCTGGAGGTGAGGAAGGAAAGCCACCCTTTCTCAGAGACGTGACCTTTTTCATTTGAATTTCAAAGCGGAACTCCAGATAACTGTGAGAGTTGCATACTGTTTGCAGCAACGTATTTCAAATCCTAACTTGTTCTAATGTACAAACGGAAAGAAAAAGAATGGAAGAAAAGGAACAGGAGGAGGGAGAGGGGGGAGGCAGAGGGTTACTCATCAAACTTGGCCCTGAAGGATGCCACTGCATCTCCCCTCCAGCACCAGAAAGTCTCCCCGTGGTGTGGCTCCAGGCGACTTCAGAAAGACAGCGCCTGCAGGTCTCCCTTCTGCCGTCACAGCTCGGTGCACTGGCTCCCTGGCTCCTCGGAGGCGGCGAGGCCCCAGACGCCGCCGTTCGGCAGCAGGGGCTCAATGTCCTCGTCACTGCCCTGCCCCGGGCCGTCGGTCACAGTGCCGCTGACGCTGTTGCTATGTTTCTTAGCCCCATCACTGCATTCAGGGATGAATAAGGCAACCAGGAAAGATATAAGAACTATACATGCCCCAAATAAAAACGGCGGGCCTGGGACGAGGGCTCCCTGATGGTGTGGAAACAAACGGAGATGAAGAATTGGTTAGTCTTTTCAATGCAAATTAGCTCTGGGTGACCCAAACCCCACACCACCTGCAAGAGAATCACTTTCGCATGAGCAAATGTCTCCTTGCAGCCAGGGCACACTCGCCCCACAGGGGCAGCCTCTCACCACTGTCATCACTTCTCAGCAGCTGAACCCAGGCCTGTGAGTAACAGTCGTTTATCTCTAATCTCACCCTCTGATACCAGATCGTGCATTCTGTACATGAACATCAGTTCCAATTCTGTATAGAAATCTCTATTAAATACTGCTTAGAAGGAAGGAGGGAAAAATACTAAATAAAGATTAAGAAAAAAACTCTAGTTCAATTTCTAGCTGGAATTGTAGGTCATTTTATATTTTATTTGGCTTGGGCTTTTTCAGAAGACAGGGTTCTGATCAGAGTTACTGTGTAGGTGAGAACAGAATTTGGAGAAATCTTTTATATGAGACATCAAATCAATGAAACCGCCCCTCCCCAGGCCCGGAGCACTGAGCACAGCCTCCCTACTGCTGGGTCCAACAGTCTTATTGTGCAAACAAAAATGTGCAAGGACACGCTCCACATTTAGGGTCAGACATATTCATGGTAACAACACTAGACTTATCACCAAATTACCTGCAAAGCAGCATTGTTAGAATTCAGTTTCGGTTCCAACTCAGTCAGCTCTACATGGAACATGTAGAATATGAAGCCATACAGCGCTGGCCCCAGGCCATTACACAGTCCTCGGATGCCAGTTATGATGCCCTGGGCAACGCCTAAGTGAGAACAAAAAGAAGGCATGTCAAGACTGGGGACTCGACCGAGCTCTCGTACCAACTGTGAGCACTGAGTCAGCGGGACTAGGGCGTCCGTGCTGAGGAGGCAGGGGATTCATTCATTACACAAATGTGTTCTTGGTTTTACTATGTCCTTTTAATGTTGTCACTCTGTGCCAGGGGTCCTCAAACTACGGCCCGCCGAAAACATTTATCCGGCCCGCCGGGTGTTTTTGCCGCCGCTGTGTGCATAGGAATTTGTTCATAGTTTTTTTTTTAAACTATAGTCCGGCCTTCCAACGGTCTGAGGGACAGTGAACTGGCCCCATTTATTTATTTATTTATTTATTTATTTATTTATTTATTTATTTTTTAATATATTTTATTGAGTTTTTACAGAGAGGGAGATAGAGAGTTAGAAACATCGATGAGAGAGAAACATCGATCAGCTGCCCCCTGCACATCTCCCACTGGGGATGTGCCCGCAACCCAAGTACATGCTCCCGACCGGAATCGAACCTGGGACCCTTCAGTCTGCAGGCCGACGCTCTATCCACTGAGCCAAACCGGTTTCGGCAGAACTGGCCCCATTTAAAAAATTTGAGGACCCCTGCCTGTGCCCTAGCGTCCATGAGATGAAATGACAGTGATGTTTCTGAAATACCACAGGGACCGAATCCTCCTCACAACAGCTAGATATTCCCATAAACGGGGAATAACAAAATGAAAACCTTTAATATTCTCCATTTGCAGACAATTTCCACTTTTCTGTGGATTAAGAGTTTCCTGCTCTACTTATTTAATGTGCTTTTACAATTAAATCTGCTCTCTGCCTCCTGCAGCCCCATGCATGTGAGTCCACAACAGTCCTGATGCTGTGTGGGCCCAGCGTCCAGACAGACTGCTCCTCAAGGTGACCCCCCATTTCGGATGCATCTTCCTGTAGACCTGCACTGAAATACCCCACAGGTGCCAATTTCTAGATACCCCTGGTTTCTAACAAGAAAAGAAAAAAATTAGCTTGAATTGTATGACATGCATGTTACTGTAGGTCAAAAATAGTCAAAGATTATTCAACCCAATGCAATGTGCTGTAATAGTTTTGTACGCGGACATTTAGAAACATCTGTACTAACACATATGAGCATAAACAGAGCCAAAGAGGATTTAGTCCATGAGAGACAGGTGCGCACTTGTCAGGCACCGAGCAGCGCCCACCCCGCAGGGCCGCCTTCTCCCGGGACGGTGCCTCCACGGCTGTGCAGCTGGCGGGGGCCATGGCAGGAGACACACAGAACCTGTGGCCACTATTTTAAAATGTGGCTATGAACTAGATGGCTAATTTCTGATGAGGAAAAATGGGTGCAATAAGCAAACTATCTTTTCCAATAAAGTTTTTATTGAAACTTTTTAAAGGGCTCTCCCTTTAAAAATTTACAATTTTTTTCAAATTGACTACTTCCTGACTACAGTGAGGTGAGTCATTGAAAGAGGAAGTGGAAAAGGATGAACTCTGGTCGTGGGAGATGCCTGACGGTGAACCAGAGACACGAGAAGGGTGGGGTCTACACGCTTCTCTCCACACAGCTGTCCCCACGCTGCCTCTCACTCGGCATCCGATACCAGCAACCACACAGATCTGCTCTTCATCCTCTCGGAGAATCACTTCCTACATTCAGCTCATGGCCTTCGAGGGAGTCCAAATTAAAGAAGTCCCAGTGATGACAGTGAGTAAATAACAAGCTCGCTATCTGACTAACTAGTCCGTCATGATTTAACAGACATCTGTTATCGTTTAGTTAATTTTTATGGCATCACAATAAAGAGGAGTCAAAACCAAAGAGAAAATAGTTCTGTTTCTATTTCTTAGTGTTCTGAACTGCTGAGTCCACATTTTAAAACCATGAGTATAATTTCAGAGCAGGAAGGAAAGCAAACAGGTGCGGTCATTGGGAGGGACCACACGGGTGAAGAGAGGCTCAGAGCTGCTCAGGTTGCCGGCAGGTCCGTCTCAAGTGACGGAGGGAAACAGAGGGGACAGTGCTCTCACCTTGCTGATCAGACTCTGCGTTCTGCGAGACCAGGGCACTGACCGCCGGGAAGGTGATGCTGGACACGGCGGCCACGGCCCCTGCGGCCCACACCATCCTGCAAGGACAGGGAGCGTCAGGCGGCAGGCTGGGGCTCGCTGTCAGAGCGTAGTCAGGGGCGGAGCATGAGATACTTCCTGTTTCCTCAGGTTACGTTGTATTTAATCTTTCCTCTTTACTAATGGATTTTTTTTTTTTAACCTGGGAAGTTATTCCTCACTTCACAGGCTAGAAAAGTTTCATTTACTTATTTCACCTCTTTCAAAATCTGTTCTCCTTGATTTCCCTTTTACCACCTTTAGATGTACGCTCAGTGAAGTTCAAAAGGATTTATTTTTACAAATGCCACCTTTCCTCCCCGATTCCCACTTTCTCTGTCTGAGGCTGGCCTGCACACTGCCTTTGAGCTGCTCATTTTGCTACCCACGGGCAGAGCAAGGCCTGGCACGCAGGACGACACCTGCAGACTCCCAGACCCGCTTGCTTTGGACTAAGCCTGTCACACTCAAAGCTGACACGGGCCAAGCAGACGAGGCATGCGGCCCGCGGGCCCACGTTGGACATGCTTCCTTTAGACTCTTGTCCTTTCCTCAATGAAAGAAACGTAAGTGCGAATCAATATGAATCATCTGTGTGAGGAAGGTGAGCCCCCAACTCGGCTTAAACCCTGCTCGGCTAGGCTTCCTTGGGGACGGCTGACATGCACATCCTTAAAGGAACGATCCTTCAGGTCGACAAAGGCCTTTGCCTGCACGAGCCTGACTGACTCAGCTACGGAACCAAAGTCCATCGGACAGAAATTTTAAAGAACAAGAATCTTCTCCTGACCTGTAAAGCATTTCTCGTTTCTGTAAATTTTGTCATGCATGCAGAATGAGGAGTAACTAATATTTAAAGAGATAGCACCTCTGGATTTGGTAACCAGGCATTGGGGACACCAGCCGCATAACAGAACAGCACTCGGGATTCTTGTCATTTCTTCTGGCTCAGGGCTTATTCTGACCTTCCTGTGACGGGAGTAGAATATGCCAGCAGGAGTGACTGCCTCAGGATACACTTGATTTTGGAAGAGATCTTAGGATTCATCTCACTCAAGTTCTTACGTTATAAAGTCACTCAGCTAATTACAGCAAAGAGCCCTGCTATCATTTTTCCTTGTCTTTTTGTTTTGTTTTGGACCACGCTGTGCTGGTGGGAATCGGGGGAGGAAAGGTGGCATTTGTCCC
The DNA here is from genome assembly GCF_000147115.1 of Myotis lucifugus. Lineage (NCBI taxonomy): Eukaryota > Metazoa > Chordata > Mammalia > Chiroptera > Vespertilionidae > Myotis > Myotis lucifugus. The sequence continues at coordinate 272,703 of NW_005871452.1, read as the reverse complement.
TAAAAACTGACAAATGTGTTTAAAATATTTGGAGGAGTTGGAGGAGGAAGCACACACATTTAATTAAGTAACAACTCACTGAAAGCCATGAAGGTGAAGACAGTTTTTACAAATAATCCTGTCACCTCGCTCAGCCTTCCCCAAATTAAGTCCAAACAGGTTTTGAAATGTTGAGCACACCCAACGGGTAAGTAGCCCTGCTGCCTTCACACCACCGTCAGCTCAAGCTCCCCTCGGAGACGGTCTTCCTCTAGTTGGTGAGGACCCAGGGGGAAGGCTTACCAGGCCTGAGATCCGAGCCCATACCAGGCCAGCTGGAGCGCCTGGAAGCCCAGGCCCAGGAGCACGGTGTTCTTCTTCCCCAGCGACCTCATCAAGGCGGTGAGCAGGGCTGTCTGCAAAGCCAAGGAGAGCCCTGAGAAGCACGCGGAGGGAGCCGGGAACGGGGACCACGCTGTGCTGGCGCAGCTCTCCAGGGGCCCAGGGCCTTTGGCCTCCTCCCCAACGCTGTCTATCGGGGGCTTTGCTAGCACTTCCCCAGGAAGGTCACAGAGCCATTCACCAGCTGTCGTGACTGAGAGGGACATGGCCTCAGTCTTTTCTGAGAAACGCCAATCACTTAATCACTCAGTGACTAGCAGGCTCTGCTGAGTATTTACAGAATATGTGGAATTCTGCTGGAGGCTGGCAGTTTTGCAAAGTTGGACTGATGTAAATTTGATTTTAACAAATACATCCTCTGTTAGAAACCAGTAGAGATAGTCTGGGCTGATGACTAACCAGAGTTCACATAAACCCCACAAATTATGAGCAACTGAGAGTGTAACGCAGTTTACATTTGCTGATACCACTGGACAAAATGAGTAAAAGGTCTTTGCCTTGTTGCGCTCCTGTGAGCCTTGTTCGTGCTAACACGTAGGCAAGGCAGCCCTGTAGCCTCCTCTCCTGCGCTCCCAGCCACTGTGCCAGGGAGCAGCTCCCAGGAGGCCCAGGACACAGGGAAGGCCTGTCGGGTGATGTGAGGCATGTGCGCCCAGCCTTGTGGGCCTGTATCTGTAACAGATGGAGAAATCGATGCTCTTTACTCATTATACGTTCCAACCCACTCATCTGCCACATTCCTTTGAGCAGAGGTCGGAACAGCTGTCGATTTTCATTTCTGCTTTTCACTTCTCCACATTAAAATAACACTGAAACATTCTCCTGGTGAAGTAAATTTCTGGATACCTGGAGCCCATGTCAGTTTCCTGGGTCTGCTATTGTACCATAGATATGCAAGATGTCACTACCATGGCAGGGGGAACGAAGGCAGGCGTGCGGGAGACATTCGAGAACGCTTCCTACAGCTTCCTGTGAACCTACGTTTATTTCAGAATAAAAATATTTTAAAAAGAGATGAGAAAAATGACACTCACCTGAGCCACAATAGACAGAATTCCCAGCACAGCTATGAACTCTGCAATTTTAACAGATCCAAAACCTATGATCTGTGAAATAGAGGGGGAGAAACACTATTGTTAACATAGATATTATAAAAATAAGAAATGTTATGTTTTAGTAAAGCTATAGGACAAAACAGTTGGAAAAAGTTCATAAAACCTTAATTATGGCAAATTAAGGCAGTGCTGAAAGTTGAACCTATTTAACCAGAAAATTACATCTAAATCTGATAAAAAACCATTACAAGCAAGCATAACTTAACAAATATTTTAAAGATATTTTCTATTACAGGCCTATCTATCGTTTCATATTCCTTCCCATCCCCAACCCACCAAAAAAGAAATATGTTATCAAGCATTAGAGAAAAATATAAAGGAAATAATCTGACTTTTGATGCAGAATTTGGAATTTACTCATTAGCAAGTTCAGTGGCTCTCAGCGATGGCTGCACATTAAAATCATGTGGGGCCGAGGGGAAGGGAGGAAGGGGAGGGAGCAGTGAGACTCTGCAACCGTGGAGACGAACTGGGCAGAGTCTCAGGCCTCGACACAGGCATGTTCCAAAAGCTTCTGATGAGCAGCCTCTTCACCTTAGCAGCTCTGATCTGCCAAAACTATTCGTTTTAAATACCAAGTTTTAAAAAAATATATTTTTATTGATTTCCTAGAGAAAGGAAGAAGGCAAGAGATAGAAACAATAGAAACACCAATGATAAGAGAGAATCACTGCTCAGCTGCCTCCTGAACGCCCCCTACTGGGGATCCGGGCATGTGCGCAGTCCAGGCATGTGTCCTTGACCAGAGTCGAACCTGGGACCCTTCAGTCCGCAGGCCAAACCATTGAGCCAAACCAGCTAGGGCTTAAATGTCAAGTTTTTAAAGTTAAATTATTTTCCCCTCTTAAAATTCTCTGAAATTCAGAAAAAGGAATTAAAAAATTATTAATAGAGAATAAAAAGATAATAGAAAACTAAGAGCTAGTTCTTTGAAAAGATAAATAAAATCGACAAACCTTTAGTTAGAATCACACAAAAAAGAGAGATGTCTCAAGTAAATAAAATCAGAAATGAAAGAGATTTTAAAACTGATACCACACAAAGATTCACAAGAGACTACTATGAACAAAATTATATGCCAACAAAGTGGTCAACCTAGGAGACATGGATAAATTCCTAGAACCATAACAGAATCACAATTAAATAAACCCAAACAGACTGATGACTAGCAAGGAGTCTCAACCAGTAATCAAAAACCCCCCAACAAAAGTCTAGGACCAAATGGTTCACTGGTGAATCCGTTAAACATTCAAAGAAGAATTAACACAAATCCTTCTCACACTCTTCCAAAAAACAGCAGACAGAAGAACTCTCAAACACACTTTATTTTTAAAATATTTTTATTGATTTCAGAGAGGAAGGGAGAGGAAGAGAGAAACATCAATGATGAGAGGGAATCATTGATTGGCTGCCTCCTGCACGTTGGACCGAGCCCGCAACCCAGGCATGTGCCCTTGACCGGAATCAAACCTGGCATCCTTCCGTCCACAGGCCGATGTTCTATCCACTGAGCCAAACCACCTAGGGCTCTCAAACACATTTTACAGGAGGGCCAGCATTATCCTGATACCAAAACCAGACAAAAATGCCACACAAAAAAATAAAAATAAAATTACAGGCTAATATCTGTGATGAACATGATGTAGAACTTTTCAACAAAGTAGTAGCAAACTGAATTTAATAGTACATTTTAAAAAATCATGCATTATGATCAAGCGAAATTTATACCAGAGAGGCAAGGATAGTTCAACATCTGCAAATCAGTTGATGTGATATACCACGTCAATAAAATGAAGGATAAAAATCTTAAGACATTTCAATAAATGCAAAGCATTTGACAAAATGCAAAACCCATTTATGATAAAAAAACAAAATGGGTATGGAAGAAAAGTACCCCAATATAATAAAGGCATCATATGATAAGACACAGCTTTTTCTGTCAGATCAGGAACAAGACAAGGATGTCCGCTCTTGCCATTTTATTTGATACTAGAGGCCCAGTGCACTAAATTCGTGCACTCGAGGGCGGGTGGGGTCCCTGAGCCCAGCCTGCGCCCTTTCACGGTCCAGGAGCCTTGGGGGATGTCCGACTGATGGCTTACGCCTGTCAGTCAGACATCCTTAGTGCTGCTGTGGAGGCAGGAGAGGCTGCTGCCACTGCCGCTGTGTTTGCCAGCTGTGAGCCCGGCTTTTGGCTGGGCAGCACTCCCCCTGTGGGAGAGCACTGACCACCAGGGGGCAGCTCCTGCAGTGAGCATCTGCCACCTGGTGGTCAGTGTGCATCATAGCAACCAGTCATTCTGTCGTTCGGTCAATTTGCATATTAGCCTTTTATTATATAGGCCTAGAGGCCTGGTGCATGAAATTCGTGCATGGGTAGGGTTCCTAGGCCTGGCTGGTGAACAGGCTGGCCAGGGCCTTCCTTCCACTGGCTGCTGGCTGCCAGCTGGGTCTTTTCTTCCCCCCAGCTACTGGCCCAGGCCTTCCTTCGTTCTGCGCCCCCCCGCATCACCCCCGGTGGTCAGTACACATCATAGCAAGAAGTCAAATTCCTGGTCGGCCGAACTCCCAAGTGGACAATTTGCATATTAGCCTTTTATTATATAGGATAGTACTGGTAGTCCTGTCAGCAGAAAAGAGGCAAGAAAAAGAAATAAAATGCATCCACATTGGAAATGAAGAAGTAAAACTGCCTGGCTGGCATGGCTCAGTGGTTGAGCGTTAACCTATGAACCAGAAGGTCACTGTTTGATTCCCGGTCACATGCCTGGGTTTCGGGCTTGATCTCCAGTGTGTGGTGTGCAGGAGGCAGCCGATCAAAGATTCTCTCTCATCATTGATGTTTTTATCTCTCTCCCTCTCCCTTCCTCTCTGAAATCAATAAAAATATATATTAAAAAAAGAAGTAAAACTGTCACTATTTGCAGATGACATGATAGTATACTTAGAAAACCCTAAAGACTCTATCAAAAAAACTGTTGTAACACATACACAAATTCAATAAAGTTGCAGAATACAAAACCAATATAAAAAATCTGTTGCCTTCCTATATATTAACAACAAAGTATCAGAAAGAGAATGAAGAAAACAATCCCATTTACAATCACAACAAAAAGAATAAAATACCGCCCTAGCTCGTCTGGCTCAGTGGACAGTGTCAGCCTGTGGACTGAAGGGTCCCGGGCTCGATTCCGGTCAAGGGCACATGCCAGGGTTGCAGGCTGGGGCGGGGGCATGCAGGAGGCAGCCAATCAATGATTCTCTCTCATCAATGATGTTTTCATCTCTCTCTCTCCCCATCCTTTCCTCTCTGAAATCACTAAAAATATATATATTTTTTTTTTAAAAAGAGAATAAAATACCTAGGAACAGTCTTAACAAAGGAGGTGAAGATTGTACTCTGTACTCTGAAAATTACAAGACATTATTGAAGGAAACTGAAGACAAAGCTATTCTGTGTTCATGGATTGGAAGAATTAACATTGTTAAAATGGCCAAATTAACTAAAGCAGTATACAGATTTAATGCAATCCTTACCAAAGTCCCAATGGCATTTTTTCAGAAATAGCACAAAAAAAATCCTCAAATTTATATAGAGCCACAAATGACCCCAATAGTCAAAGCAAGCCCGGGGAAAAAGAAAGTCCAAGATATCACACTCCCTGACTTCAAACTACACTATAAAGCTGTCGTAATAAAATCAGTGCGGTACTGGCAGAAAAACAAACACAGAAATTAATGGAACACAACAGAAAGCCCAGAGGTAAACCCACACCTATATGGGCAACTACTTTTTGACAAAGGAGCCAAAAACATACAATGGAGAAAGGACAATCAGTCTCTTCAATAAACAGTGCTAGGAAAACTGGAATGCCACACGCAACAGTATGAAACTGGGCTGCTATCTGACACCATACACAAAAGTTAACTCAAAATAGATGAAGGACTTGAACATAGGACCTGCAACAATAAAATACATGGCAGAAAACAAACACAGGCACTAAACTTATGGACCTTGGGATTTTGTGAACTTGACCCTAAAGGCTAGAGAAGCTAAAAAAAAAAAAAGAAATGAATAGGACTATTTCAATCTTAAAAGCTTCTGTACAGCAAAAGAAACCATCAACAAAACAAAAAGGAAACCAACCGAAAGAAAGAAGATATTTGCAAATGATACCTCTGATAAGGTGCTAATTTTAAAAGTATTTAAAGAACTCATAAGTACAACTCAAAAACAAAAAAATTTTCAATTAAAAGATGGTCAAAAGATCTGAAGAGATACTTTTTCACAGAAAACATACAGATGGCCAACAGGTACATGAAAAAATGCTTAATACCGCAAATTCATGTCAGCACCATAATGAGATACCATCTCAAAACTATCAGAATAGCTTTTATCAAAAAGAAAAGAATTCAGCCCTGGCTGGGGTGGGTCAGTCAGCTAGAGCACATCCCATATATCGAAAGGCTGCAGGTTCGATTACTGGTCAGGGGACATATTGGAAGGCAACCAATTAATGCTCTCTCTCTCTTGCCCCCTTCCCCTCTCTCTAAAATCAATAAGCATATGCTTGGGTGAGGAATTTTTTAAAAAAAGAAAAGAATTGACAAGCGTCAGGGATGATGTTAAAAAAAAAACACTTGTGTACTCTTAGTGGGAATGTAAATTGGTGCAGCCACTATAGAAAACAGTGTGATGGTTCCTCAGAAATTAAGAATAGAACTACCATTTGACCCAGCAATCCTTCTTCTGGGTATCTACCTGCAAAACTAAAAACACTTATGCATAAAGATATATGAACCCCATGTTCACTGCAGCATTATTCACAATAGCTAAGACATGGAAACAACCAAAGTGCCCTTTGATGAATGACTGAATAAAGAAGATGTGGTCCATACAAAACTGAAGACTACTCAGCCATAAAAAAGATAAAATATTGTCATTTGGGACAACATGGATGGATCTTGGGAGTGCTATGTGTAAGTGAAATAAGTCAGACAGAAAAAAAAAAGAACTGTATGATTTTTAACTCATATGTGGGATATGAGATAAAAAACAACAAATGAACAAACAAGACAAACAAACAAAAGCCATAAAAAAGAAAACATCTCACAGATACAGACAACAAGATGGTAGTTACCAGAGGGGAAGGGAGTGGGGAGGAGAAAGAAGGCAAAGGGGTCAAGTACTTGGTGACAAGAGGATAGTAGGCTTCAGGGGGTGAACACTGGAAGCCACACATCTGAAATGTACGTATTGTTATTAACCAATGTGACACCAATGAACTTAATTTAAAAATAATAAACAAAATTAAATACCTAAGGGGGGAAAATCGGATGCATTCCTTTACACTAATAATGAACTATAAAGATTAATTAATTCCATTTTCAATTGCATCAAAAAGAATAAAATATGTAGAAATAAATTAACCAAGGTGGAGAAAGACATGTATATTTAAAACTTTTAAGATATTAATGAACAAAATTGAAGAAGGTACAAAGAAATGGAAGGATATTCCATGCTCATGGATTGGAAGAATTAATATGATTAAAATGTCCATACCCTATCCCAGTGGTCAGCAAACCACGGCTCTCGAGCCACATGCGGCTCTTTGGCCCCTTGAGTGTGGCTCTTCCACAAAATACCACGTGCGGGCGGGCACGTACAGTGCGATCGAAACTTCGTGGCCCATGCGCAGAAGTCGGTTTTTGGCCTGGGCGAGTCTATTTTGAAGAAGTGGCGTTAGAAGAAGTAGGGGGTGTCGGTCGGTCGGTCGGGCGACGGGAGACTCGGCGCAGGCAGCAGCGGGATATGCAGCGCGATTCATGCACAAGTTGAGTGAGCCAGTCAGTCAGCAGTTTCATTGTGCAGTGGCTGGTGCTAGTCGTGTCCGCAAATCGCGCGCGAGTGACAAAAGTACCTACTCGAAGCATAAAGTTACCCGTATTTTTCCAACCAGCTGCAAATCCTACAGGTATTTTTGTCATCAATTTAAGAATAGACAAAACAAGTATACAAGACGAGTGTGGATGGGAGAGTTGGAAGGGGTCGACCTCAGCGAACGTACCTCAATCAGATTGAGGACGTTTTTAGCAAAGGCCAGCTTAGTAGTACCCTAATTAAGTTAATAACAATGTACCTACCTATATAGTTTGAGTTTAAAAAATTTGGCTCTCAAAAGAAATTTCAATCGTTGTGCTGTTGATATTTGGCTCTGTTGACTAATGAGTTTGCCGACCACTGCCCTATCCAAAGAAATATAAAAAATCAATGCATCCCTATAAAAATTCCAATTAGATTTTTACCAGAAATAGAAGAAAATCCTAAAATCTGTAAGGAACCACAAAAGACCCTTAATAGTCAAAGCACTCTTGAGGAAGAACAACAAAGCTGGAGGCATCACACTCCCTAATTTCAAATTATATTACAAAATTGTAGTAATTAAAACAATATGATACTGGCATAAAAACAGACACAGATTAAAGAAACCAATTAGAGAGCCCAGAAATAAACCCATGCATACATAGTCAATTAATTTATGATAAAGGAGCCAAGAATATACAATGGGGAAAAGATAGTTTCTTCAATAAATAGTGTTGGAAAAACTGGACAGCCATGCAAAATAATGAAACTAGACCACCAACTTACACCATACAAAAAAAATTAACTAAAAATGGATTAAGGATTTGAATGTAGGACCTGAAACCATAAAACTCCTAGAAGAAAACATAGGTGGTGAGCTCCCTGACTTAGGTCTTGGAGATGATTCTGTGAATCTAACACCAAAATCAAAAGCAAAAGCAGAAATAAAGAAGTGGGTCTATATCAAACTAAAAAGGGTATCATCAACAAAATGAAAAAGCAATTTACTGAATGGGAAGAAATAACTGGATGTCATGTATTGGATAAGGAACTAATATCTAAAATATATAAAGAATTCATGTAACTCAGTAGCAACAAACAAACAAACAATCCAATTTAAAATATGGGCATAAAACGGAACAGGCATTTTTCCAAAGAAGACATACAGATGGCCAATAGGTACATGAAAAGATGCTGAAATCACTAATCATCAGAGAAATGCAATGATATCACCTTACACTAGTTCAAATGGCTATTTTCAAAATTACAAGTGTTGTTGAGGATGTGGAGGAAAGGGAACCATCATACACTCTTGGTGGGAATATAAATTGGTGCAACGACTATGGAAAACAGTATGGAGGTTCCTCAGATTGTGGCAGGCAGTTAAGACAGATATGAGCAGAGCAAGGAGGATGGGCACTGTACAGAAGGTCGGTAGGGAACAAAGCCCCAGGTGCCAAACAATGGACAACTGTAGGTTCGGACCTTGACCCCAGGGTGACCTTTCCTCCCCTAGCATTTTGCTAGTTATGCAGTTTGGACCCTCTGACCTTAGAGATAACATTGAGGCCTCAGCTGTATTTCAGCACCAGGCCCAGGAAAGCAGCAAAACTAGACAAGTGACACCCAGCCTGCCCTCAGGACCAGCTGCATTGGATAATGCATGGCCTCCTGCCCTGGGGCTGACCAACCAATCAGTGGAGACCCAGATCCTGAAAGGACACACCTGGGAAGCTGCTGAACATCCCATGGCTCCTTCCCCTGGGACCTCCACCCTCAAAGCCCTTAGGACGAGGAGCCAGCTGCTTCTTAGAGCACTCCGCCTTTCCTTTCTCCCTCCCCCTCCCCATCTCCCCTGGGCCTTGGGTCACCTGTATCTTCTCACTTTTAAGCTCCAAGGGCCTTTCCTTTACCTCTATAACTTGTTTCCTAAGCCTCTTTCTTCTACGAATTACTTCTTCTACCTCTGTGATTTTCCAAATAAGTGTTCTCTTACAGTTTGGGTCTTGGCTCTGAATTCTTTCCTAACCTGAACTCAAGTATCAAGGTTGCTGAATCCAGGTTGTCTGACCCCACCAATCTAACACCAGTGCCTTTCTCACTGCCCCAACAAAACAACTAAAAATAGAACCACCACAGGATACAGCAATTCCACTTCTGGGCATTTCTCTGAAACTAAACTAAACTCGAATGTGAAATGATACATGTACCCGTTAGGTAGGAAGTTGGACATGAGGGGCTGGGGTGGGGCACTGTGGCCTTCAGACCTGGCCCAGCAGACGGCCGGCAGGCAGGTTCGGAGCAGCTGGCTCCTGGTGCAAGCTCAGAGGGAAACGACAGGACCTCAATGCCAGTGCTGGTTTGACGCCCACCCCCACCTGGGTTGTTCTGTTCGCATTATGGGTAAGGGCACGCCCAGAAGAAAGCTTGTGTCAATCGCCCCTGAATGCAAATTAAAGTCTCCATCCAGAAAGTCCCTCCTTTTGCAAAATAAAATTCCCATTTATTGTTGGACAACAGTGTTTCACACACATCAAACTGGCCAGAGAGAAAAATAAAAACCCCCAGCAACTTCATAGGCAGAAAAAGGGAGAAAAAAAAAAAAGAAACCTTTTTATCTTTGGCCTTTTTAACCATCGCACACAAACCAACTATATACTTATCGTGCAGTTAAGTGCTACACAGTTACTGAATGCTCGGAATAAGATGGTTATTTTGCTGTTGTTTTTGCTTTTTTACAAAGTTTTCTTTCTCTTTTGAGAGGATAATGATTATGGTCACCCTAAAGTCAAGTCAGAAGTAGGACAGAGAACACTCCCATCATTAAAAACGGATGACCCCTAATGACATGTACAGAAATACAAAATGTAAATAAAAAATACAAATTTCCCTTTTAAAGTACTTTTAAGAAAAAAAGCAGGGCCTGGAAGTTGTGGCTCTTCTCCTTCCTGCTGCCGTCCCTGGTGTGGTTTGGTTGGGTGGAGCCACGTTTAGATCCTGAGACGGGAGTGGCGGGTGAGTAGGTCACGGAGGCCTTTTTTCCAGTTTAACTTTTCCTTCTTTGCTGCCTTGTCATCCCCATCGGCCTTCTGCTTCTCGGTGTCCACATGTCACCCTTATCTTCAGCTGCCCACCTGCCTGTAGCTGCCTCCTCCTCTTCCTCCCCCTCCTCTTCCTCACATCACCTTCCTCCCGGCCTGCATCCACCTGGCTGCCGGCCTCCCCCACAGCGCCCTCTTCTCCTTGAGGCCTTGGGGGTGAGCTGGAGGCCGGTGGCCATGCTGTTTAAAAGCAGGAGTGGAGGGCTCTGGCGAGAAGCTGCCGGCGGCAGTGAGGTGGTTGCAGCCAGCGGAGCAGCAGCCACAGGAACGATGGAGAAATGGCTTTTCAGAGCAGCCCCTGGGGCCAGAAAATCCCTCTTGTAAACCCTGGAGGTGGGGCCCATGGTCTGTTTCTCTTGTGCACACGCTCTACCTTCAAGGAGCACACCTAGGCCATTCCCTTTCCCCTCCCCCACAGGCACGGACCCCCCACCTCTAAGGGACCCCATGAGACCTGCAACCAAGGAAGAAATGGGCAGCTGCGCTGGTCCTGGGCTAAGCCCGGAACCGTCTCCAAGGTCCCCTTTCCTCTGACTTCCCAGTGAGCAAAGCAGCCCAGCCATGGTCTCCCTCAACTGACTGGCTCCTGGCTTGATGTAAGCAACCAGCCATATTGTCTGTCTGTCTGCACCCCCCGCCCCCCTCTCTCATGGCCGATCCTCGTTTGGAATGTATCTTCAATAAGCCCCACATTGCTTTACTTTTATTTTTGTTGACCTTAAAATCTTTTCTACATCAACAAAAAGAACCAAGGTCCTAGCCAGTAACCCCAATCAATAACACCCCCATATGCAGCGTTATTTACTATAGAGATAATGTACCAACCTAAGAGTCCATTGCTGGGTACATGGATAAAGAAATATGGAATTCACCTTTATGTGGAATCTTACATTAAAAAAAAAGAGCTCATGAATACAGAACTTATTGGTAGCGGCCAGAGGCAGCTGGGGTGGGTAATAAGAAATGGGTAGCTCTAACCGGTTTGGCTTGGTGGATAGAGCATCGGCCTACGGACTGAAAGGTCCCAAGTTCAATTCCGGTCAAGGGCATGTACCTTGGTTGTGGGCACATCCCCAGTAGGAGGTGTGCAGGAGGCAGCTGATCGATGTCTCTCTCATGGATGTTTCTAACTCTCTATCACTCTCCCTTCCTCTCTGTAAGAAATAAAAAATATATATATTTTTAAAAAATGGGTAAACTTTTTTTTAAAATACATTGAAAAGAAAAATACAAAAAAAAGCCCCAAAAACACTTAGAGATAAAAAGGTCAAGGGCTAGAATAGGATGCAAGAGCAGAAAAGAAAAATTAAAAAGAAATATTATCCTTCTAGAAGATGCAGCTTAGAATAAGACATTTTCAGAGTGGGGTGGGATGGGGTGGAGGGAAGGCAGGAGGAGGCAGGAGGCAGGAAGCTGTTGACTTTATAAATGGCAGTCCTGCACTAAAGAAAAGATGTTCTAACCAACAAAACAAACTGATGAACAAAATGGGTCCGGAGACATGGAAACATGGAACAGACTGACAGATCACAAAGGGGGCGGAGTTGGGGTTTGGGGGGACAGAAAGAGATTAACCAAAACATATATGCATAGCCCGAGGGCTCAGACAATAGTTCAGGGAAGGTCTGGGGAGGAGCCCTGGGGGGTTGGGTAAAGGGGGGAAAGGGGAGGGAAACTGAGGGACATCTGTAACACTGTCAACAATATAAAAAGAAAAGAAGAAAAGAAAGGACTCAAAGGAAATTTCAAAAAAAAAAGAAAAGATGTTCTTCAGATAGAATGAAAGCAGTCTCAATGATTTATGATAATGAAGAGCTATTGAAATGGAGAATGTGTCAATTTTACTTTAATAAAAAAGACAGCCAAAACCGGTTTGGCTCAGTGGATAGAGCGTCAGCCTGCGGACTGAAAGGTCCCAGGTTCGATTCCAGTCAAGGGCATGTACCTTGGTTGCGGGCACATTCCCAGTAGATGTGCAGGAGGCGGCTGATCAATGTTTCTCTCTCATCGATGTTTCTATCTCTCTCCCTTCCTCTCTGTAAAAAATCAATAAAATATATTTTAAAAAATAAAAATTAAAAAAATAAATAAATAAAAAAGACAGGTAGCTCTGGCCAGTTTGCTCAGTGGATAGGGCATCAGCCTATGAACTGAAGGGTCCCGGGTTCGATTCAGGTCAAGGGCAATTATCTAGGTGGCAGGCTCGATCCCTGGTCCTGGTCAGGGTGTGTGCGAGAGGCAACCAACTGATGTGTGTCTCTCAAGTCTCTCTTTCTATAGCTCCCTCTCCCTTCCACTGTCTCTAAAAAATCAATGGAGAAATAGACTCAGGTAAGGATGAACAAAAAATAAAAACAAAAATAAATAAATGAAGTGAGGGAGGGAAGAAAGTACTTCTTAAAAAAAAAGACATTAAATATGTAAATAAATCTAAAAGAACATTGATTATATAAAACAATTGTATGTACATTTGTTAAGACTTAAAATATAACCACACAAATTACTTGACAAGTACATACAGTGGTAGGCAACAATAGGCTTACAGTTGTGAGTGCAAAAACAGAGTTTACTATCGTATTATTTATTTATTATTGTATTATTTATTTGTACAACTGTAAACCTACTTTTGCCAACCCCTGTGTAACTTAAGAGGATTAAGAGAGTCAAAACAAAGGTCCTTAGATAAAGTAGGGACTGTCACTAGTGCTATTTCATTAGAGACTAATAACTCAGACACAGTGTAATCTCCAAGGTAGGCACTGAAGTGTGCAGCTAATGAGCTCATGGAAAGAACAAAATTAGTTCCTTCACGGTTGAACAAAATTACTTTAAAGAGCAAAGAAGCAATTCTAAGCAGACAAAACAGAATGCATGAGACAAAAAGGAAAAATAATTATTGTGTACATTATACATTCTTCTCATTTCATGTCACACAACTATAGCTAAAAACGAACTAGAGATAGATCCTGCTTCTAAATCAGTGTTGATGACATTAACAACATTCTTAGCTGCTAATCAAATGCAATTAAAAATTAGAAACAAAAAATGTGGCTTTAAGGATTATTTCCCTGCCTACCATTTGTAAATAAGTATATTTTTAAACATTTTATTGAGATAGAATATAAATGCCACAGGACTCACCCATTAGAAGTGCACATTCAATGGCTTTGTATATTCAGCGTTGGACAGTGATCACCACAATCAATGGTAGAGGGTCTCATCACTCCTCAAAGAAACATCCTACCCTTCTAGCCTCCCCTCCACCCAGTCAGTCATCTGCTCTTGTCTGTATGGACTGTTTATTCTGAGCATGTCCTACGAATGGTATTGAGAAGACAGAAGGAAGCTAGTCAGGAATTGGGGCCTGGGGTGGGGAGGAAGTGGCACCGGAACCAGCTGGGTGGTTACTAAGGCACCCAACTGGGTGGGGAAAGGAGGAGGCGCACAGAGACCTGAGCTTCAAAATGGGTGAACTGCTAAGACAGGCAACCTGCAGATAACCAACCAAGACAAGGCTCTAACAACCCCAAGAATGTTATTAAAGCAGAATTCTTTTTAAAAAATATATCTTTATTGATTTTAGAGAGGAAGGGAGAGGGAGAGATAGAAACATCAATGATGAGAGAGAATCATAGATTTGCTGCCTCCTGCACGCCCTCCACTGGGGATCGAGCCCACAACTCCAGGCATGCGCCCTTGACTGGTCCACATGCTGATGCTCTATCCACTGAGCCAAACCAGCTAGGGTCGTGGTCGGCAAACTGCGGCTCGCGAGCCACATGTGGCTCTTTGGCCCCTTGAGCGTGGCTCTTCCACAAAATACCGCGTGTGGGTGCGCACGTACAGTGCAATTGAAACTTCGTGGCCCATGCACAGAAGTCGGTATTTTGTGGAAGAGCCACACTCAAGGGGCCAAAGAGCCGCATGTGGCTCGCGAGCCGCAGTTTGCTGACCACTGAGCTAGAGCAACACAGATTTCTTTGAAAGGACCAATCAAGACCTAGCAAGGCATGTATCTGCCCGTAGATTAAAAAGCCCACGCTTCCTCTCATCCCTCGCCACCTCCCTCCCCCCCCAACAATGTGCAATGGCAAACTTAACAAATTTCATTTAAAAACGTCACCAATATAGAGGACTCTCCCCAGAAGGCCTGCTGCCCAGGCTGAGTGAACCACTAGGACTCGCAGTGAGGTCAGTGCAAGGCCCTGCAGGGCAGGACTGTAATGGAGGGCAGCTCAGGTCCCAATGATCCCAGAGACCTGAAGCCACAACTCGAAAAAGGAACTTTGTGGGGACAAAGTAGTGTATACATTTTTAAAGAGGAAAGAAAATCAGGAGAAACAGTATTACTGTCGTTACTGAGAGCCACCGCGGGTCCATAGCAGGGCGCTTCTGAAGTCAACGTTCCCTTTGCAAAATTTAATGGGTGTTAAAGTTTTAAAACATTATGATGAATTGCTTCTGCTAATTCTATTTCTCTATAGTTCTCAAGGAAATTTTTTCCACAGTAAACATTTCACTACATTTCAAACACCACTGTATTAAAGGTTTCCTGCCTACTCATTACATGTCAGCACCTACATTTATAACTTGAAGCAAGTTGACACGTTTTTTTTCTCGTCACTGTTTTCCCCAAAATACCTTTAGACAGACGCCAATCCTTGCTTTTTCCTTATGTTCGAAAGCTACTAGGCACCCACTACCCACCTGTCTGAGGTAGAGAAAAAAACTTGAGTACTGTCCAGCTTCAGGAAGGTAAGAAAGAAACACAGTGATGCAGATCAGTAACACGGTAGGATCTTTTCCAACTTTCTTCAGTGGCTAAGAAAAAGCAGAAAGATAAAAGGAGAAATAGTCAGATGGGTCCGAAATTTATCGGACGATCACTTAGTAAGTTCTATCATGTCTAATCACTGGGTGCACACCGGAAACTAATGTAAGATTATATGACAACTGTAATTGAAAAATAAAAAGCAGCAAATAGAAGCTAATGTCAGATATTCTGCCATACTGGCTTCATTGTTTCCATCTATTGAGGTAGAGTAACAACTGCTGATTGGACTACAAAAGGAAGTGAACCTTCACATTAAATCTATCACCATCTCTCTATGGAGGTTATAAGTCCTCATTTCTGAGATATGTGCTTCAAATATTACAGCGTAAATGCAGATACACACGTTTGCTCCTGTTTACTTAACAACATTGGTTCGCATCCTGAAACAGACCCTGAACACCCTATAAACACCCTGTAAACATGCTTCTCCAGAACCTTTTAAGAAAAATCTTATCTCTCTTTTTCATTCATAATATAACTTCTTTAAAGCCATAAACAGTATAGGCGTTTCATTACATATAAATTCACTCTATTCTTTAAAATGTTCAATTTGCCTGTAAATTGGTCAACAAGGTAGGTGGGAGGCCTGCCTGCACCCGGGTGTGCCTGGTCTCCTCCTTTCTCTACGTGGCACAAATGGATGGGAACACACAGAACAGGCAGGTCCCCAGGCCATGCCCCAAGGAGCTTTTTGGAAAAGAATTTCTCGTGAGTTAGTTTTCTTATTACATGTATTTTCCTAAAGGGTAGACTTGGAGGATAAAAAACAAATATCAAATCTTTGGTTAATTTTTTTCTGCACCTATTTTCTTCAAGGACAGTTTCAAATCAAGAGGGGGAACTAATGCCCTGGCTGGCTTAGCTCAGTGGATAGAGCGTCAGCCTGTGGACTGAAGGGTCCCAGGTTCGATTCTGGCCAAGGGCACATGCCTGGGTTGCGGGCTTGATCCCTAGTGGGGGGTGTGCAGGAGGCAGCTGATCAATGATTCTCTCTCATCATTGATGTTTCTATCTCTCTCTCCTTCTCCCTTCCTCTCTGAAATCAATAAAGAAATATATTAAAAAAAAAAAGAGGGGGAACTAAGGTTCTTCTTCTGAGGACTTTTTTGAGTTGTTAATGGGATTCCCCAATGCAATAAATAAATAAATAAATAAATAAATAAATAAATAAATAAATAATTTTTTTTAAAAAGAGAGAAAATGAAGAATCCAATCTATAAAATACAAGTTCAAAGCCTCTGGTCTAAATGGAAGTATTTCAATAACTTAGAAAATAACTACTTTAGTCAGATCTGATATTTTTATCCTTTTTTAATTTAGCAATTGAAAACATCTACTTTAAATGGCAACCTTCATTTCTTTGTTAAAAAATATAAACCACCATGCAAAACCAAAAAAAAATTCTTTCCCTCATCAGGAATTAACTGGACATTTTTTCTCTCTTTTGTTGTGATAACCGCATGCATGACTTAAGAAATATCAACTCTATATATTCCTTGGTGCACACTCTACCTCAGTCCCTTCCTTGCAATTAATTTGTTTCTATTACTGGAGACAGAAATGGATTAACAATTGTGGGGATGCTTGAGGTTGCAGAAATATTCTTTTATTTGCATGGCTTAGAAAGATACTTAGAAAAATAATGTTTTCAGATTTTTATTTACCGCAAAAGGATCTGCTTGTTTCCAAGAAACCTGAGCTCCCCAGGAGAGTGGTCTCATTTTCTCTGGCAAGGATTCTGGAACAGCCAATAAGATGAAGCAGATGTCTAGAAGAGCCACCACCGTGGCCACCAGCACAACAAGGTTGTCTCCATAGCTGGCTGAGAGGTATGCTCCAATGGCTGGGCTGCTGACCAGACTGGCTGCAAAGGTGGCTGAGACCTGTGGAAAAAGCACGCTCTCCCCCTGAGTCTCACCTGCAGCAGGTGCACACACACCTACAGCCACCCTCCCTTGGTTTTAAACAAGACAAAGGAATGTGTTGCACACAAATTTTAAGAAACAAAGAGAATCCAAGTCATTTTGTTTTAAGAATTTTTTCATCCACTACTAACTAATTGGAGATATTGTGTAAAAGTACAAGAGCAAAAAAAAAAAAAAAATTGTGGCCCTGGCAAGTGTGGTTCAGTGGGTCAGAGCATCATTCCATACAAAGAAAGGTTGTGAGTTTGATCCATGTTGGGGTGCATGCAGAAGGCAACTGATGGATGATTCTCTCCCACATTGATCTCTCTCTTTCACTCCCCCTCTCCCCCATCTCTCCCTCTCTCTAAAATAAATGGAAAAATATCCTCTGGTGAGGATGGAAACAAATAAAAATTGTGCAAACCTTCCTTATAAAGAAAACACACATGCTTTAGTCTTCTTTAATTGAGAAATAGGGCTGTGGGAAGAAGGGTATTTAAAAAATGCCCACTGGCTTATGATAAAAATCTACTCAGGGACTGTACTTGATTTTCTCTCTCAGAAATATGCACTGTTTGAGCTTCCAGTCAAGATGGCAGAGTAGGAAAACGCTGTCCTTGTCCTCTCCCACAACCAAACAAAAATTACAACTACAAAGCATCGTCATTAAGGACCTCCCAGGTACCAGCGGGGCAGAGACCGAGAACGGGCTGGTCCCACACCCAATGTGGCAGTGAAGTCAGGACTGACGTCTCAGCTGCGGAGGCCCAGCTCAGGGTGCCAGTGCCAGGAAGAGAAGTCTCCAGAACTGCTGGCTGGGAAAACCAGCAGAGAGCGCGGCCAAGTGAGAGAGGCTGCTGGAGTACTGGGCGTTCTTCAAAGGTCCACGCATGGACTTATCGTTGGCGCACTGGGGCAAAAGCCCGAAAAGCTTGGAAACACGTGGGAGGAACTAAATTGCCGCCATCAGGACAAAAGTGCTGGCAGAGACCAGTGTTCCTTTGCTGAGCCCTCCCCCTTCATGCAGGCAGGCACCATATCTGATCTCCATCATCCATCACCCTGGCAAGTCCCTGAGACCCAGCCCCACCCAACTTGTGGGACAACCCAAGCCACTACCAGTGCTATTTCCATACAAATGGCCTATCTAGGCTTACGCTGCAGACTCCTAAATTCTCTCCAAGGTTCATAAGCCCCAAACACCAGCATCTGGCCTCAGCATGCTCTTCACCTCCTGCTAAGCGACCCCTGGCATGGCACTAGTGACAGTGACTCAGTTCACACCTGGGCCTCACCCAGGCACCTCCAAGCCCAGCACAAGTGGCAACCATCTGGAAAACACTTTGTAGCTCATGCCAGATAGGGTGAAAGCAGCGGTGGACACTGACCTGCACTTCCCAGGAGGCACCACAGTTAGCTCACCCGGTGGACAGCTTCAGATCACACTAAAGCACAACCCAAAAATCTCCATGAGCGACACACTCCAGGGGTGAGCTCAGCAGGCACCAGAGCCCCACTGAGGTGAATCCTGCTCCACTGGGTCAGCCCCTACCCAGCACATCCTCTGTGATGGTTGTGGCCAGTCCTTACAGCTGATCAGTCCTCACAGGTGGGTAAAATCCATCCCACTGACTTGCCAACAGCAATCAAGGATCAACAACCATGGGAGGGTGCACACAGCCCAAAAGGGTAGGGTGGTACCTGGAGCACCCAGCTCAGGTGACTGGGGAGGCTGAGCTACAGGGTCCCACAGGACACCTACTACACAAGCCACTTACCAAGATCTGGAGATATAGCAGCTCTACCGAATACATAGAAACAAACACAGCGAAGAACCAAAACGAGGAAACAACAGAAACAAGGCTTCAAAATGTAAGAACAAAACTCCAGAGAAAGAACTAAGCAACATGAAGACAAGCAATCTATCAGATGCAAAATCCAAAACAAGGGTTATAAGGATGCTCAATGAACTTAGGAAATGAATTTAGAGAGAACTTCAAGAAAGAGGCAGGAAACAAAAATAAATAAAAAGATAGAAAACATAAAAAAGAACCACTCAGAAATAAAGAATACAGTAACTGAAATGAAGAACACATTACGGGGGAGGCAAGATGGCCTATTTCAGCCAGCAACCAGATTTTCTACTTTTTAAATATCTTTTTATTGATCTCAGAGAGGAAAGAGAGGGAGAGAGAGAAACATTAATGATGAGAGAGAATCACTGATTGGCTGCCTCCTGCACGCCCCCTACTGGGGATGGAGCCGCAATCCAGGCATGTGCCCTTGACTGGAATCGAACCTATGACCCTTCAGTCCACAGGCCGACACTCTAGCCCAGGGGTCCTCAAACTTTTTAAACAGGGGGCCAGTTCACTGTCCCTCAGACCGTTGGAAGGCCGGACTATGGTTTTAAAAAAAACTAGTCGGCTGCTCAGCAACAGGCAGCGGCGGCAAAAACACCCGGCGGGCCGGATAAATGTTTTCGGCGGGCCGCATGTGGCCCGCGGGCCGTAGTTTGAGGACCCCTGCGTCTAGCCCCTGAGCCAAACCGGATAGGGCTCGACCAGATTTTCAGCTAAAATACTGAGCATTAAATTTGAAAAATGAAGAGAAGTATAGCTGATTGGACATACTGTATCTAAGGATCACTGAGGAAACAACATAGAGACTGGTAAGAGGAGGGGAGTCACGGAAAGGGGGAGCCCCCTGGAGCAGGTGCATGGCTGAGAGGCTGAGTGACATAATCTGCAAAGAGCCCTCCCCTTAGGAGTGTGGAATCTCAACCCCACACAGGGATCCCAAACCCACAGCAGCAGAGACTGGAAGAGCTTGCATAGCACTGGGCAGAGGGAACGAGGGGAACTCTGCCTGGGACTGGGACCCACCCTCCCAGTGAAGGAGCGTCCTCCTGTGGGCGGCCCAGCCTGAGAGGCTTGCCCTGGGCTCTGACTGCTGGGGAGTCTGCGTTGCAGCGGGTGGGTGCAATGGAGGGTCTAGAGCAGTGGTTCTCAACCTTCCTAATGCCGCGACCCTTTAATACAGTTCCTCATGTTGTGGTGACCCCCAACCATAAAATCATTTTCGTTGCTACTTCATAACTGTAATGTTGCTACTGTTATGAGTCGTAATGTAAATATCTGATATGCAGGATGTATTTTCATTGTTTACAAATTGAACATAATTAAAGCATAGTGATTAATCACAAAAACAGTATGTAATTATATATGTGTTTTTTGATGGTCTTAGGCTACCCCTGTGAAAGGGTCGTTCGACCACCAAAGCGGTCAAGACCCACAGGTTGAGAACCGCTGGTCTAGAGGCTGCACCCAGCAGTGACTATGAAGGACCCTCTACTCTCTTGAAAGTCATTGTGCAGAGGCCCTGTCAGTGAGTAGATGATTGGTTTGGAGAAAGGAGAACGTTTGACACAGTCCCAACTGTTTATTTTTTCTTTTGTTTTCCTTGCCCATAAAGGTGTCAGGAAAAATACTGTTAACAGAAATATCCAACATTTTACTGCCTATGTTTTCTTCTAGGAGTTTTATTGTTTCAAGTCTTATATTTAACTCTTTAATCCATTTTGAGTTTATTCTTATATATGGTGTAAGGTGGTCTAGTTTCATTTTTTTGCACATTATCTGTCCAATTTTCCCAACACCATTTATTGACTAATTCTTTACCCCATTGTATGTTCTTGTCTCCTTTGTCGACCATTAATTGACCATAAAGACATGGGTTTATTTCTGGGCTCTCTAATCTGTTTCATTGAGCCATGTATCTGTTTTTATGCTAGTGCCTGCTGCTTTGGTTTTCTCTGGTATTGTGATTCCTCCAGCTTTGTTCCTCTTTCTCAAGATTGTTATTTGGGCTCTTTTGTGGTTCCAGATAAATTTCTGGATTATTTGTTCTGGTTGTGTAATGTATGCCGTTGGTATTTTGATAGCTGTTTTGAATCTATAGATTGCTTTGGGTGTTATGGACATTTTAATTATGTTAATTCTTCCTAACCGCAGCATGGTATATGCTTTATTTGTATCTTACTCAATTTCCTTTTTTCAGTATCTTATAATCTTACAAATACAGGTCTTTTATCTCCTTGGTTAAATTTATTCCTAGGAACTTTATTTTTTTATGCAATTGTAAATGGGATTGTTTTCCTTTCTTTGTTGGTGTATAAAAATACAACCAATTTATGGATATTGATTTTGCATCCTACTACTTTTACTAAATTTATTTATCAGTTCAGTGGAATCATTAGGGTTCTCCATATACAGCATCATGGCATCTGCAAATGACAGTTTTACTTTTTTCTTGCCAACTTGGATGCATTTCCTCCCCCCTTATCTCACTGCTGTGGCTAGGACTTCCCAGTACTATCTATAATAATAAAAGGGTAATACGCTAATTAGACTGGACATCCTTCTGGACATCATCCTGGACAAAGCTGGGGCCAAAGGGAAGCCAGCCCAGGTCCCGGATGCCAGAGGGAAGCCAGTGCGGGCAGCCAGGGGAAGGAAGGCCTACTCTTGCAGGAATTTTGTGCATCGGGCCTCTGGTCTATATATAAAAGGCTAATATGCTAAGTGTCCCTCCACCCACCCGACCAGTCGCTATGATGCACACTGACCAACAGGGGGCAGACACTCAATGCAGGAGCTGGCCGAGCTGCAGTGACTTGGTAGCGGTGGTTCTCGGGTGACACATGCTGAAACCAAAGAGGAGGGAGCCCGATCCCTTGCGAGGCTGCGCGATTCCACCTTTGGCCATGGGTTATGTTGTTGCTGGGGCACTGTGGGACCTGAATCTGGTTTACTGCACACTTACATTTGCGTTCCACACCCTGTACGACAGCAACTTTACAGAGTGCCCTCTCACACTCCAGGACCCCTCGGGGGATGTCGGAGAGCCGGAGGGATCCTGCTCACTCTGCAGACGCCCTTTGAGCCACGGTGCCACCCCAAGTGCAGCCGGCTGTGGAGGGATCACGGGAGGTTGGCTCCAAGGCGTGTCTGGTCCATCTCGCCCAGTCCTGCCCTGCCAGTCACCTTCTAATTAATTTCCTTTCAATGTACACGAATCCGTGCACCGGGTCACTAGTATTGAATAAGAGTGGTTGGGAGTGCACGTCCCTGGTTCCTGATCTTAAGGGAAATACATTTAGTTTTTATCATTGAGTATAATGTTGGCTGTGGATTTGTCACATATGGCTTTATGTTGAGGTATGTTTCCTCCACTTTCAGGTTACTGAGAGTTTTTAGGTTAAATGGGCTCTGAATTTTGTCAAATACTTTCCCTACATCTATTAATATGATCATTTGATCCCCCCTCCTTCATTTAGTTTATATGGCATGTCACATTAACTGATTTCCAGATATTATAGTTTTTTGTCATCTGGGAAGGTCCTTAATTTACCTTTAATTTTAACTGATAGCCCTGCTAGGTAGAGTAGTCTTAATTGTAGATCCTTTCTTTTTATCACTTTGAGTATTTCCTGCAAATCCCTTCTGGCCCGAGATGTTTCTGTTGAGAAATATGCTGACAGTTTTATGGGAAGTAACTGTCTTTCTCTTGCTTCTCTTAAGACGATCTTTGTCTTTAACCTTAGCTATTTAGATTATGATGTGTCTGGGTGTGGGCCTCTGAGTTCATCTTGATTGGGATTCTGTATGTTACCTGAACAGACTAGGCACAAGTTTTTAGTGATTATTTCTTCATTTTTTCAAATCCCTTGCTGTCTCTTCTCCTTTTGGTACCCCTATAATGTGACTGTTGTTAAGCTTGATGTTGTCCAAAACATTTCTTAGACTTTCCTCATTTAAAAAACTTTTTTTTCCTTTTGTTGTTCTGCTTGGGTGTTTCCTGTTATCTTTTCCTTTAAATTGCTGATTCGATCCTCTGCTTCATCTATTCTGTTATTGATTTCTTCTAGTGTATTCTTCATTTCAAATATTGTATTCTTCTCATTGAGTTCATCCATTGTTCCCCTAAATTCCTTATAACCATTGTATACATATAACCATTGTTTTGAATCTGTGGTAGACTGCTTGCCTCCATTTTATTTAGTTCTTTTTTTCTGGGGATTTCTCCTCTTCTTTCATTTGGGGCATGGTTCTTTGTCTCTCTATTTTGCCTGCCTTTTTGTATTTGCTTCTGTGTATGAGGTATATCTGCTATGTCTCCCAATGTTGGTATGCTGGTCTTATGTAGCTGGTGTCTTGTGGGGCTCAGTAGTGCTATCTTCCTGATCACTTCAGCTAGGTGTTCCAGAAATGTCTCTTGGGTGGGTTATGTAAGCCCTCTTGTAGTGGCGTCATGACTGCTGTCAGCCCATCTGTGAGTGGACTAACGCTCAGGCAAGCTGACTATAAGGATCAACCCTGACCACAGTGTATGAGTCACTGTGTGGGACCTCCCCCTCGAATCAGAGTTGGCCTCAGCAGAAAATGGCGACTGCTGAGATTTCCCTGTGAATGTGCCACTTGTGTGGTTGGTTGGTCGTGCTCTGGTTTGGTCTGAAGCCCACCTCTGGTTGTGCTGGTTCTGGGTCCATTTTGGGAGGAACTCTGGTGCAGGTGAATGTCAGAGGCTGCCTGTAACTGGCTTTGGACTACCCTGTGTGGAGCTACCATGTAATCCACAGTTAGTGACTGCCTCCACTGGGTCTGGGTGTGTGTAGGAACAGACAAGCTGTGTACAAAGGTCAGCTTGAGAAACTCCAAGCCTGGGGCAGATCAATAAAAGGCCCAAGGTACTCAGAGATCAGCCTCCATGTGGCAGCTGCTCCACCACCCTGAGGATGCCTGGACTTCCTCCAGAGTTGCTTGAATAAAGCCTGTAGTGTGGGCCCAGGCTGGCGGTAGCCTACAAGGTGTGAGCTCAATAGGGCATGGCAACCGGGGACAGAACAGGGCTAGTGGATCTCCTGTTTGCGGGTGGTATGGGACAGGCACTCAGTGGGGGAAAGTGGTCCCTACTCCAGAACCACAGCACTCAGTCACTGCATGAGTCTCCAAGGAGAGGATCCTTAAAAAAGAGCTCACTGCAGGTCCAGGCTGGGTGCAAGAAACAGACTTTTCTGAAGGACATAAGCTTGGCAGGGCAAGGCCACAGGGGTTGGGAGGCCAGGTCTAGTGGGTCTCCTGGTGATGGATAGCACCGGTGGGGTACAGTGGGGCGGGGGGGGGGGGGAGAATGCCCCCTGCCCTGGAGCCACACAACCCAATGCCTGTCTCAGTTGCCAACAAGAGATCCTCAAGAAAAATTAAAAGCACACCACAGGTCCGGGCGATTGCAGCCAGCAGTCTTTTCTGCAGGATGCAAGCTCAGCAGGGCGGGGTCACCGCAAGTCAGAATGAGGAGACTAGTGGGTCTCCTTGAGGGGGGTGGGCACCAGGGGCCACAGGGAGAGAAAATGACCCCTGTTCTGGAGCCACAGAACTGAGTGTCTCTGTCTCCACCAAAATCTCCTCAAGAAACAAAAATCGCACCAAAGGTCCCACTGGGTACAGTCAGCCAACGTGAGGTCAGCACAGTGGGGCCACTGGGAATCGGAGGGATAGGTTTGTGGGTCTCCTATTGGCCAATAGACAGCACCAGTGGTGGGCAGGGTGGAAACATGGCCCACGTTCCAGAGTCACATAATTCACCGACTGCCCTAGGCTCCAACAACTACTGTGTTAGCCTGAATGTCTTTGTTTCACAAGGCAGAACGCACTGTGCCCAAGCTGCAACAGACCTTTCTGCAGGTCATGAGCTCCGCCAGGTGTGGGTACCAAGAGTTGGAGGACTGGGTTAGTACACTCCCCCAGACTGGTGCTATGAGGGCAGAAGTGCTTGACCCAGGGGAGAGGTGCCTGTGGGCCTTTAGATGAAGCGGGTGAACAAATAAGCGGTTTGAAGACATGGTGGCAGAAAACACCCAATCATAGCAGCAACAAGAAAAAAAAAATTTTAAAGTAAAAATAGTTTAAGGGACCTCTGGGACAACAGGAAGTGTAACAACAACCCTTACAATAGCCAAGATGTGGAAGCAACCCAAATGCCTATCAATTGACGAGTGGATAAAAAAGTTGTGGTTCATATATGCAACGAAACATTACTCAGCCATAAAAAAGAAAAGAAACACACAAAATCTTACCATTTATGATAGCATAGATGTACCCAGAGGGCATTATGCTATGTGAAAAAAGTCAGTCTAAGAAAGACAAATACCGTATGATTTAACTTACATGTGGAATCTAAAGAACAATATAAACGAACATACAAAACAGAAACAGACAGATACAAATAACACCACCTGGAACCAAGATGCTAGTGTAGGTAAAAGCAGGTATTTGCAGCCTCCCACAACCACATCAAAATTGCAACTAAAATCCTATATAATAAAGAGCTAATATGCTAATTAGACTGGACATTGGAACCACCTTCTGGAATGACCAGTGGGTGGGGGGTGGGGCTGTGGGGCTTTGAGGCAGACGGGGCTGCAAAAGCTGAGCCCCTTGCTTAAATTTTGTGCATCGGGCCTCTAGTACAGGCTGACCATCATTCAGAACCACCTGAAATCAGATTGAATGGAAGCCCTACAACTAGAGAAGTAAAGAAGAAAGGACACTGAGGCTGGTAGGAGGGGGGAGGCACGGAATGGGCTGGTCTGATACCCACTTGTGCCACTTTTTTAATTGGTAGGGAGATCTCTGTGGAGGCCGCCCTTGAGTAGCAAGGGGTCCCAGCCCTACATCAGACCCCCTGCCTAGAGTTCCAGTGCTAGGAAGAGAAGTCCCCTTAACTTTGGGCTGTAAAAACCAGCAGGGGTTGTGGCTAAGTGACAGTAATGCTATTGGAGACCCAGTAGTTCCTCTTAAACAGCTGGTGCATAGACTTACATGGTCCCACTTCCTCTGAGCTCTAGCACTGGGTGGCAGCTTTGAGGGATCCAGGGACATAGGGGGAAGGAACTGGATTGTCTGGCAGGAACTTGGGGGCAGCTTTCTCCTAGACAGGACAGGAGTGCTCACAGGGATCATTGTTCCTGTGCTGAGACCATCCTGTGTCACAGAGCTGACTGGCAGCCATATCTGAGTCTCCATCAGCCTGGAGCATCTCTTTGCTCTGCCCTGGTGATTCTGAGACCCCGCCCCATCCAATTTGCAGCCCCACCCAAGCTGTTTGCAGCAGCTTCTCCATATGAATGGCCTGTCCTGGCTCAGGCTTCAGACTTTGCAAAAATCTCTTTAAAAAGCTGCAGCTGGTGTCAGCGTGCCCCAAACCTATCAATAAAGGGACCAAGACCCAGCCTGCCTTGCTGGGCTGTACTTGGGTACCTTCAAGCCCAATACAAATAGCAAATAGCAGCCATCTGTAGATCCCTCTCTACCTCCTGCTAGGTGGTCACAGGCAGTGGCTGACTTGGCACCTCCTGGGAGGCCCCAGAACCAGTGAACTCAGTGGACAGCTTCAGACCATAGCAGATTACAACCCTACACATCCACGAGTGATACACTCAAGGGGCAGACTCAGTGAGTACCAAAGCCCTACTGAAGCAGTCCTGCTCCACAGGGGTGTCTCCTGCACAGCTGCTCTTTCACTGTAGTCCCAGCTGGGACTCACAGCCAATTAGCCTGGAGGTCAATTCCTCCCAATGACGCCAATAGCAATCAAGGCTCAACTACAAGACTGTGCACACAGCCCACACAAGGGTGCACCTAGAGTGCCCAGCTCAGGTGACTGGGGAGGCTGAGCCACTGGGCTCTATAGGACACCTACTACACAGGCCCCTCTACCAATTTCAGGAGACACAGCAGCTCTACCTAATACATAGAAACAAACACAGGGAAGCAGCCAAAATGCAGAGACAAAGAAACATCTCCCAAATGAAAGAACAGAAGAAATCTCCAGAAAAAGATCAAAATGAAATGGAAGCAAGCAAACTATCAGATACAGAGTACAAAACAATTGTTATAAGGAAGCTCAAGGATCTTAGTGAGAGCTTCAAGGAACTTGATGAGAACGTCAAGGGATTTAGTGAGACTTTCAAGGATCTTACTGAAAATGTCAAGGATATGAAAAAGGACTAATCAGAAATTAAGCATACACTAACTGAAGTAAAATATAATATACAGGAACTCAATAATAGAGTAGAGGATTCTGAGAATCAAATCAGCGATTTGGAATATGAGGAAGCAAAGAACACCCCATTAAAAAAGCAAAAAGAAAAAGAATAAAAAAATATGAAGATAGTGTAAGGAGCCTCTGGGACAATCACATTATAGGGGTTCTAGAAGGAGAAGAGAGCGCAAGATATTGAAAACCTATTTGAAAAAATAATGACAGAAAACCTCCCCCTATCTGGGTTTAGGAAGCACAAAGAGTCTCAAACAAGAGGAACCCAAAGAGGCCCACACCAAGACACAGCATAATTAAAATGCCAAGAGTTAAAGACAAAAAGACAATCTTAAAAGCAGCAAGAGAAATGCAGCTAGTTACCTACAAGGAAGAGCCCATGTGACTGTCAGCTGATTTCTCAACAGAAACTTTGCAGGCCAGAAGGGAGTGGCAAGAAATACTCAAAGTGATGAATAGAAAGGACCTACAACTAAGATTACTCAGCAAAGCTATCATTTAAAACAGAAGGTCAGATAAAGAGCTTTACAGACAGGCAAAAGCTAAAGGAGTTCATCACTATGAAACCAGTATTACATGCAATGTTAAAGGGTATTCTTTAAAAAGAGAAAGAAAAAGAAAACCAAGATAAAACATGAACAATGAAATGGCAATAAATACATATCTATCAACAATTTAATCTAAAAATCAAAATAAACAAACAAGAAATGAACAAAATAAACTGATGAATAAAATAGAAGAATAAAAGGCATGGAAACATGGAACAGACTGAGAAGGGGTGGGGGTGGAGGTGGGAAGAGATTAACCAAGGATTTATATGCATACTAGAGGCCCAATGTACGAAATTCGTGCAAGAGTAGGCCTTCCTTCCCCTAGCTGCCGGCACTGGCTTCCCTCTGGAACCCGGGACATGGGCTTCCCTCGCAGCCCCAGCTTCATCCTGAAGGTTGTCTGGTCTAATTAGCATATTATGCTTTTATTATTATAGACTAGTGGCCCGGTGCACGAAATTCATGCACAGGGGAGGGTGTGTTCCTCAGCCTGGCTTGCACCCTCTCCAATTTGGGACCCCTCGAAAAATGTCCTGCCAGTTTACAGGGATCGGGCCTAAACCAGCAGTCGGACATCCCTCTCATAATCCGGGACTGCTGGCTCCTAACCGCTCACCTGCCTGCCTGCCTGCCTGCTTGCCTCTAACCACTCTGCCTGGATAGCCTGCTCGCCCCCAACTGCCCCCCCCCCCCCCGCTGTCGGCCTGGTTTGCCCCAAATTTTGATATGAAAAGATCACCCCAAACTGCCCCCCTGCTGGCCTGCTCGCCCCTACCTTACATCCCCACTGGCCTGCTCATCCCCAACTGTCCCCCTGCTGGCCTGCTCACTCCAAACTGTCCCCCCCGCCCCCGCTGTCCTGATCACCTCCAACTGACCCCCACTGATGGCCTGCTTTCCCCTAACTGCACCCCCCTGCTGGTCTGCTTACCCCAACGGCCCCACCCCCCACCAGCCTGATCACCCACAACTGCCCTCCCCTCTTGGTCTGTAACCACCTCTACCTCGGCCCCACTACCATGGCTTTCTCCAGAAGAACATCTGGAAGGTCTCCCAGTCTAATTAGCATATTACTCTTTTATTAGTATAGATATATTTGTCTATAAATATGATTATGATTGCAGATATGAGTAGGACCAGGTAAAATTTTATAGAATGGGCCTTTTATTACAGATGGTTTGCTATGTATGCATTTTTTTCTAAAGAAGTAAAAATTACTTTAAAAAATGTTTCAGGAAGACTTCGAGAAATTTACAGTATCTGCTTTTCTTCCAAGAAAGTTGTCACTTTTATGCCAGAGTGAGAATTATTTGTATGCTTTGTATGTCAGCATTGGCCACCGTGACTGGGGGGCACTTAGCTTGACTTGAGGGTAATTATCTTGCTCACTGGCTGGGAGGGAGGGTGTGTGGCAGAGGAGATAAATACTCGGTTCTGGATTATTCATAGATTGCTGACTTTCTGGATTGATTGTGCAAGCCCCTCCTTTTATTGATGTCCACCTTCTGTTGACAGACATCTACCCTGGGAGAGAAATGAGATGAAACTCTCTTTCTTGTCATTGTAAAAAGCATTTGAATTCCTAAGGTGTGATAAGGCCACCCAGCCATCCACAGTCAAGGTACACATTTTCATGGAGGATGTTCCCACTCTTGAATAAATTAAAACAATTTTTTTCTTTTAATTTAAACTTTCTTCTATAACTGTTTTCTTGTTACTAAAAAGCTAGTTTTTTTTGAAACTGCTTCCAAAGCTTTTCAAGCTGTATATGTCCTTGGAATGAATTTATAAATAAGAATTGAGCCCGGCCGGTGTGACTCAGTGGTTTAGCATCGACCTATGAACCAGGAAGTCACAGTTTGATTCCAGGTCAGGCCACATGCCCGGGTTGTGGGCTTGATCCCCAGTACGGGGTGTATAGGAGGCAGCCGATCAATGATTCTCTCTCATCATTGATGTTTCTATCTCTCTCCCTCTCCCTTCCTCTCTGATTCAGTAAGAATATATTTTAGAGAGGGGGGGGGGAGGGAGAAGAGTGTATATGTTGGTAAATAAAAAAACATGTATTTGATGCTCTTAGAAAGTCTTATTTTCTTTCATTAAAACTTGTGCAGTATAGGGAACTCCATAGATTCTCTCAATTTGAAGAAAGTTAGAGGGAAAGGTACTCATTCAGAGTTCCTTGGGAAAATGTATCACTTATATATTTTTTTGTTTATTTTTTTAAATCAAAAACAAATATTTTCTATTCAGAAAATATATTTGGATCTAAATATCTTCTATAATTTTAACCCTAAAATATCAATTTAAATATTTTTAAAATGGTTGGGATGTTTGTTTTTTTAAATAAGTTAGGTTACTGGATCACCTGGGGTAATTTTCTGATTGGAAAATTAAGAATTATAGTCAGAGGGAAGGACATTAGAATTTTAAAAGAACATATTCAATTTACTTTAGAAGCCGAACCTCTCTTATCATGTGACTTGTTTTGTATGTCCGTTAAACTATACTATCACATAAGCATTGCTGCTATTGGGACAAACAGTGACAGTTGATTCAGGTCATTTGAATGTCCACTGTCTGTTTTAATTTGTATGTTCGTTTTGACTCTGTCATATGCTCAATCTTCAGTGGAAGTCATGAGAACCTTTTATTTTTGCCTGCTCCCTCCTTTACGTTGGAAATATTCTTTTTTACCCAGAGGGACCTTAACTTTGATGTAAGGGATTGTTTCCATTGCCAACTTTTTCTTCCTTGCCAAGTAAGAGAGTTGTGAACTCTTCAGTGATGCCTTCCCCAGGATATTTGCAGATGTGGTTGGGAAAAGTCATTTCATCCCCGACCTTTGCATGTCAGGTGCTGGGGTGCCCGGGTGCCGCCTGGCCTGCACCCCGGCTCTCCCGCCCTCCGATCGCCACGGTGATCACAGGGCCGCAGGCCAGCCGGCAACCCTGGCCCCCGGGGGTCTGGGGTTGCTGCCTGGCCCTCTGATGGCGATCACCCGCTGGGGGGTGGGGAAAGTTGGCCTTTGCCCGCCCCCCAGCTCTTGCCTGCTGCCTGGGTTGTCGATCACCATTCTTCTGTCTTTCCCCTTTTGCCTCCCATCATTGCATGTATGCAAATTAACCGCCATCTTTCTTGGCAGTTAATTTGCATATCGCCCTGATTAGCCAATGAAAAGCATAGCGGAGGTATGGTTAATTACCCTTTTTGTCTTTTATTAGATTAGATATGCATACCTAATGAACACAGACAATAGGGTGGTCAAGGACCAGGGTGAGGCAGGAGCCAGGTGGAGGGGGACAATGCGGGGCAATAGGGTGGACATCTGTAATACTCTCAACAATAAGATTAAATGAATGAATGAATAATAAAAGCACCTCCCCACACCCTCAATTTGGAGGGGATACAATAGCTACCTCAGGTGTAAAGGGGGAAGAAATATTATGAGATAAATGCTCATTATTAAATAGTGCATTCTGAACCACTCTGAACTGTGAGAAAATTACCTTTCCCACCCAGGCGGTGCACCCTGCAACAGTGCTCTGAGGAAGTGCTCCGATCATTTTCTGGTATTTTCATAATTTAAATATGTGTAAATTGCCATGGAAAAAACTGGAAATTAGTAAAGGCAGAAATCTTGATAAGACTTTTTTTTTTTTTTAAATATATTTCATTGATTTTTTACAGAGAGGAAGGGAGAGGGACAGAGAGCCAGAAACATCGATGAGAGAGAAACATCGATCAGCTGCCTCCTGCACACCACCCCCCGGGGATGCGCCCGCAACCAAGGTACATGCCCCCGACCGGAACCGAACCCGGGACCCTTCAGTCCGCAGGCCGACGCTCTATCCACTGAGCCAAACCGGCCAGGGCAAGACTTTTTTACGTCTTGCAAATGAGGAAGAAAGGAACATTATTATTTACAAGTCCATACATCTAGAGCAGCGGTTCTAAACCTGTGGGTCGCGACCCCTTTGGGGGTCAAAGGACCCTTTCACATGGGTCGCCTAAGACCATCAGAAAACACATATATAATTACATATTGTTTTTGTGATTAATCACTATGCTTTAATTATGTTCAATCTGTAACAATGAAAATACATCCTGCATATCAGATATTTACATTACGATTTATAACAGTAGCAAAATTACAGTGATGAAGTAGCAACGAAAATAATTTTATGGTTGGGGGTCACTACAACATGAGGAACTGTATTATTGGGTCTCGGCATTAGGAAGGTTGAGAACCACTGACCTAGAGAGTCAAAAGCCTCACACCTGACTGAGAAGGCACAGCAGACAGAGGGTCAGGTCTCACCCTTACCTCTGAGAGCAGTTCAGTTAGGCCATTGTCGGCAAACTGCGGCTCGCGAGCCACATGCGGCTCTTTGGCCCCTTGAGTGTGGCTCTTCCTAAGCCTTAGGAGTACCCTAATTAAGTTAATAACAATGTACCTACCTATATAGTTTACGTTTAAAAAATTTGGCTCTCAAAGGAAATTTCAATCGTTGTACTGTTGATATTTGGCTCTGTTGACTAATGAGTTTGCCAACCACTGAGTTAGGGCATCCTGTGCTCAGGACTCCTTCCTGTCACCTCTCCCTCCACTACTGCCTACTTGTCCCAACCTTCTCCCTTCCAACATCAGAGAAGCAAATCTTATACTTCTGCTGAGCACTGCTCTCACTGACTCTCTCAACACCCCTATGAACAGATGAAGAACTGAGCTAGTGAGGGGAGCTAAGTCACTGGTTCCAGAACTTTCTCTCTGAAATCTCCTTAAAGCCCTAATGCTCAGCACAACAGTTTGTGACTGGTTTTTCTGCTGAAAGCAAGGAACAGAAATCTAGTATAAATTGGAGGGAAATGAGTCTCTCAACAGGTGCTTCCTACAATGTAGAGAAAATCTGCACAAGTGTGGTAAGAGGCTTTGGCACCTGTACATTTCTCCGTTGACCAACCTCTGAGAGCCACTTTGAACACCCTTCCCATCAGCTTCCTCCGTCCTCCTTTGCAGGACTCTGGAGATGCCCTGGTTTTAGGACATGGCATGGAGAAATTCAGGAGAGGAGGGAAAGGGAGGAGAGAGCAGGGAGTAGCTAGAAGGGAAGTTGGGTTGGAAGGGGAGTTTTTTAAACTACTGAGGTCTAAAGTCAACAAAGTAAAAATTGGTATTGTGTTTAGTGGGACAGCAGTAATTGTCCATCACTGATTTCTGCAATTAATCATTTAATGAGTCAACATTGAATGACTCCTTACTTACAATCTTCCAGGAAGTGGGATTTAAGGAAAAAGACTTGGGAAAACAGAGAAGTAACCTGGGTTTCTGGCATTCAGTCCCCCTTCAAATTATTCAACAATCCAGCCAGATAATTCTTCTTCTACCTTCTTACTGTAAACATTTTCAAACACAGGAAAGTGGAGGGAAAAGCACAGTGCACGTTGGGGGGAAGTGGAAATAACACCCTAAAATATGGCATTCTGGCATGTGGATCGTTTTGAGCTGAAAGCAATTAACAACACCCAAAAGACTCAGGAAAAGCTTGATACTCTCCCATAGCAGCCTAACAAATGTGAGATAGGGAGCCGGCAACTGCATGGCAGGGCAAACACCTGATCACTGCTCTTCCTGTGAATTGTCTTCCTCCCGCTTTGAAGTTCCAGAACCCGACCCCTTTCTCCTCAGCTCAGGATGGCATATAAGCCTCAACTGCCTGACTGCCTTTGAGTCACTCATGTCTTTGTGGAGTTCTTGTACATATTAAATTAAATTTCTTTTCCCCTGTTAATCTGTCTTATGTCAATTTAATTATTAGGTCAAAGAACCTAGAAGGTTTAAGACGGAACAATTTTCCCTCCAACAACACCCCCACGTGCCAGGGGGTGCGCACACTGAGCACAGGCTCACACGCCCTCTTTCCCCTGGAACCGGCTGAGCAGCTCTCAGAGACGGGATGCTCTGGCATCAACAGTTTCAGCCTGTCATCGACAGGTCTTTCCTTCGCCTACACGACCACAACGCCATGATCAGGCCTAGGAAAATTAGAAATGACTGTCTAATATTCAAGTATCCAAAAGAAAAGGTCTCTTACAACTTTTGCAATGCATTCAAGAATTATTTCCTGAATGAATGTGTAGCCCTTTTTCTGCATATTAGATTCCAAATAAATGCCTGAGCCACACACC
>NW_005871452.1:208585-237974 GCF_000147115.1 Myotis lucifugus | reverse complement strand
CATAGCAGCACAATTCACCATAGCTAAGATCTGGAAACAGCCTAAGTGCCCATCTGTAGATGAATGGATTAGAAAACTGTGGCACATCTACACGATGGAATACTATGCTGCTATAAAAAAGAAGGAACTCTTACCATTTGCAAGAGCATGGATGGAACTGGAGAGCATTATGCTAAGTGAAATAAGCCAGTCAATGAAGGAAAAATACCACATGATCTCACTCATTTATGGATAATAAAGACCATTATAAACTGATGACAAAAATAGGTACAGAGGCAGAGAGTGGTATCGAACAGACTGTCAAACTACAGAGGGAAGGCCGGGGAGGGTTGGGGGGCGGGGGGTGGGGGTGGTAAGAGATCAACCGAAGGACTTGTATGCATACATATAAGCATAACCAATGGACACAAGACACTGGGGGGTAGAGGAGGCCGGGGGAATGTCAAGGGGAAAAAAAAAAGGAGACATATGTAATACTCTTTGTAATACTTTAAGCAATAAAACAAAATTTAAAAAAATAAAAAATAAAAAACTTTACAAATGACAACTTATACATTCCAACCTTAAAATCAGAGAATAAATCAATAGTAATTTCTATCTCGCTATTTTTAACATTTTTAAAAAATGAAGGGAGAGGGAGAGAGAGAAACATCAATGATCAGCGGCCTCCTGCACACCCCCAAATGGGGATCCAGCCCACAACCCAGGCATGTGCCCTGACTGGGAATTGAACCGTGACCTCCTGGTTCATGGGTCAATGCTCAACCACTGAGCCACACTGGTCAGGCTATTTTTAAGTCTCTTTTTAAATTTCAATTCTTTAAATTTTCTTTTATATGTCAATATTTACTACATATTTTAAATCTTACTTTTCAGTGACCTTTCAATAGAATGTTAATTATTTCTTTGGTTAAAAAAAATCTATTATCTTACCCATCCATAAGCAGTACTTCGCTCATGCTCCTGAGTGACATCAGCTACATAGGCAAATATCACAGAGAATGTGACTGAGAAGACTCCAGACACAGAAATCATTCCAAAATACCACCTATAAAAAGATTATTTCAGTTACCCAGGAGAAAGGTAGTGTATGTACATTTTTATAACCACAGTCAAAGATATCATGTAGATTATAAACAAAGAAACAAATTTTATTTATATGCATGTATAAGATATAAAGGACAACTAACAAAATTATAATCACATGGAGAGAAAGAAGTAGAAACATACTAATTTTGTCACTGCTCAAAGGGTGTCAGTACATGCAGTTTAAATAAAGTTAGCCCGGCCGGTGTGGCTAAGTGGTTGAGCATCCACCCATGAACCAGGAAGTCATGGTTTGATTCCCGACAGGACACTTGCCCGGGTTGTGGGCTCAATCCCTAGTGTGGGGCGTGCAGGAGGCAGCTGATCAATGACTCTCATCCTTTATGTTTCTATCGCTTTCTCTCTCTCCCTTCCTCTCTGAAATTAATAAAAAAATATTTTTAAAAAACTAAGTAAAGTTATAGTTTAAAAGGAAGCTAAAATAAGAGAAACAAAAACTTTCTAAATTTCCTAGCTTTAGTTAAGAAAAAGACATATTTAGCAAATGACTTTATGAGAGCTACACAAAAGCAGAAAGGGTAACAAAAATATTAATGTAATTAAGACCAAACATTTTGATCACATGCATAAATGCTTAAAAAAAACTAGTTAAAATACTAGCAAACAGGACAAAACGTAGGGTTTATTCCAGATATAATAATGTTTCAATATTAGAAAATATATTAATATAATTCATTATGGTAACAGATCCCAGGAGAAAAATGAAATGATCTCCACTGATGCAAAAAAGGCATCTAATAAAATTTGGCATCCAATCTTGATTTAAAAAAGAAAATCTCTGGATAAAATAGAAATTAGCATTTTTCAATCTAAAAGCTAGCATTAAAATGTGTTCTTTATGAGGAAGGTAAGTCTATAATCATCACTTTTATTTATCATTATTCACACAAGTAGCAAAAGCAGCAACAAGAAAACTGGAAGAGGTAAAATCATTTAAAGATCTATAAAACATTTTTAAAGAATCTCGAGAACATAAAAAAGCTCTAATTCATTGGGAAAAGCAGGACATTCTTGGAAAGAAAGGCTTAATACCAAGTAGTTTTTTTAAATTCTTCATCTGGTAGGAAATAAAATGCTCCAGTATGGTTACAAATTTAGAACATGATGATAATCTATAATAATAAAAGCGTAATATGCTAATTAGGCCGGACGTCCTTTCTGACGAAGCAGGGTCCGGAGGGAAGCTGGTGCCAGCAGCCAGGGAAAGGAAGGCCTACTTTTGCACAAATTTTTGTGTATAGGGCTCTAGTGTTGACACAAAATCCCTATAAAATAATGAAATGACAATATTTTCACACAAGAAAAAAAGAAAAGAAAATCTATTAATTAAATTAAAAACAAAAAACAAAAATCTTCCATCATAAGGTATGTCCTTCACATTGCTTAGATCAGCAACAGGAATTCTGGCCAAATTACCATCCTTTGGACTCCAGGAAGACAATAATGTTACAAGCTCAGGTGCAAATTCCAACCCATCTTTGGTAACTATATAGACTTGTTTACATGCTAAATATTCTCTCCCAATTTATCACAAAAAAATGAGATCTAATTAAAATTCATGTTATGGCCCTAGGGGGGTAGCTCAGTTGGGTTGAGCATCGTCCCGATATGGCAAGGTTATGGGGTAGATCCCACTCAGGGCACATACAAAAAATCAACCAAAGAAGGAATGAATAAGTGGAACAACAAATCCATGTTTTCCTTTCTCTCTCAAAATCAATAAATAAAAAATTTTTAAAAATTCATATTATGATTTAGAACAGGCTATTGGTTTGACTGCATTATACACAAAAGTGACCCCTGACTATTGACATAAATTATGTTCAGATCAGTGTCCTAGACCAGTGGTCGGCAAACTGCGGCTCTTTGGCCCCTTGAGTGTGGCTCTTCCACAAAATACCATGTGTGGGCACGCATGTACAGTGCGATTGAAACTTCGTGGCCCATGTGCAGAAGTCGGTATTTTGTGGAAGAGCCACACTCAAGGGGCCAAAGAGCCGCATGTGGCTCGTGAGCCAGTTTGCCGACCACTGCCCTAGACCAATGAGCTGACCAAAACAATTACATTCCCAAAGGAACTTGAGCCACAGGAGCGAGTGGGATCCCCAGGCCCCCTTCCCCACAAGACCCGAATCCTATAACTGACTCATGGCAACTATAGCTTTCACTTCTCTTTCTTTACCTTGGACTTAATTATGTCATCTCTTCATCTCCCCATTATAATATGGGCAAGATAGCAACTGCCCAAACTGGCTTTCAGTATTAGCAAAGAGAGCAAATAAAAACACAGATACAACTGCTTTGAAATTGTTAAGAAGGGCTCGCAGATTCATATGTGACCCAAGACATTCAGGATGACGAAAGGCTGAGCACTCACCATGGGCTGATCACCATCAGGGGTATTGGGAAGCAGGTAAAGAAGACGGTGCCCAGGAGGAAGGGCTTCCTCCCCCACACATCGGACAGGGCACCTATGAGCGGGGCACTCAGAAAGGAGAGCAGGCCCTGGAGAAGAAAACAGAAGCAAAGTCAGAGTTACGATACAATCCCCCAGTTACAGTACTTGTAATTCTCATTTTCTAAATGCTGCAGTTCACTTTTTGGTCCCCAAACAGAATAACTTAAAACATTAAATATAAACGATCGTTTTTAAAAATTCGAACAAAATTTCTAAATATTGTTAGAAAAGGAAGAGAGGGGTAAGAGCTTGTTTTCTGGGACAAGTTGAAAAGGTGATATGAAATATATTTACAGCCTCAGTTGGCCCTTAAGATGAATATTAATAAATTCATTTTAATAAATATGCACAGCATATGTATTATGTACAAAGCTGTGAAGTAACTGGTGCCATAAAGACACCCAAACAAATACACACCTGCTACTCTCAAACCACTTGTAAGCTAATAGGGATAAACAGAACAAGTATGCATATACCAAATGTCCATAAGAAAAGTTAACGACCTATCTTCCTGTTGAATTTAGCAAGAAGAGAATGCAACTTGACAACAGGCTAAAGAGTAGCAAGAAACAAGAACACCACACATTCGCAAAGGAAGTAAAGAAACTCACACTTATTATTTGCCAGTCACTCTGTTAGCTGGCACTTTTATAATCACTTCCTTTTTGACTTCAGGGTCCTCTGAGGTGGCCACAGGCCTGACCCGCAGACCCTGCTGGTGGCACAGTGCTCACTTCACATGTTCTGTGCACATTACAAACACATTTTCAATCTCTCTTTTGAGCTCCATGCTTACAGCCAAACAGGCTTCCCTATTAGGACATTTAAGATGCACACTCTCACTTTACAGCAGTCCCCCTTTATCCAAAGGGCATACATTCTAAGCCCGCTAGTGGATGCCTGAAACCACAGATAATACCAAATACTGTATATGGTATGTTTTTTCCTATACGAATATATCCATGATAAAGTTTAATTTATAAATTAGACACAGTAAGAGACTAACAACAACAATAATAACATATACTATAATAAAACTTACGTGCCTGTGATCTCTTTATCAAAATATCTTATTGCACTGTATATACTATGTGGATGCTCTGGACAAAGGGACGATTCAGGTGCCAGGTGGGATTGTGCAGATGTCATCATGGTGTGCAATTTAAAACTTATGAATTGGCATATAAGCATAACCAATGGACACAGATAGTAGAGGGGCGAGGGCATGTGCTGGGTGGTGCGAGTGGCCAGGGAGAGGTCACTGGGGGGTGGAGGGGAGGAGACTTATGTAATACTTTAAAAAATAAAGAATTTAAATTTAAAAAATCGTATGAATTGTTTACTTGTGAAGTTTTTCATCTAATATTTTCAGGCTGCAATTGACCATGGGTAACTGAAACTGAGGAAAGAAACCCCAACAGATAAGGCAGGACACACCATACTTTTTGGCTAAGAAGCCCTCCACAGCTTTTTCCTTCATCCCTCCACTCCCCAAGACCATTGTTTAGACCACTGTCTCTAAATGACCTCTTATAGCCATCCCTGCAGCACTGCTACTGAATGAAAATAAAACCATCTTCTAACGGCCCCTGTCCCTGGTCTCCCTCCCTCCAGTATGTTTTTCACATACCCCCAAGAGCAACGATGAGCTGCTTGCTGTCAGAGCCAGCAGGGGCAACGCTCAGCTCTGAGTGGCTCTGAGTCCATGTATTCTCAATTCTTCCCAACTACGTCAGGGCTGGTCCTTCTCCAACCCTGCCCTCTGTACTGTTGGGAACTTAGTCCAAGTTCCTCCTTTATCTCCTGCTCACAGACACAGGTCAATTCTCGGCGGCAGGGCAGATAGAGAAGCCATGAGAGGTTGTGGGTGTATAAGAATGAGTCTTTATTGCAGAAGCCAGTGGCCACACAGCCATCAGACAAGGACAATTCATTACCAGCAGGCAGCCGCACACCTGCTGGTGAACAGACATCCTTCTGACATAGTAGTGTTAAATCTCTGTACCCACAGTTAGTATCTGAGCAGCCGCACGCTGCTCACTAGACTCACCGCCTCACATCGTAGCTGGCTCAGCAGCTTCTCCTGTCTCCCCTGACCAGCACACTGGCTGGTTAACATGGCAGCTATAGCTGAGCTCTTGTGAGCTCTTAGCCTTTCCTGCACACATAGGAGCTACATCCTATCTCCTAAGCCTCCACTTCTCTGAGCTCTCTAGTCTCTGCTCTGCCTAGCTGCTCTCTCTAGCAGACTTCTTCACACACTCCTGGTCAGTAGCCTATTACTCCAGGGACAAAGAAGGCTGGTTGCCAACAGTGACATCAATCATTTGGCTGCAGAAGGAAACAGTATACCGTGTGTCCTTGCATCCGCTCCTGGTATCTTGGCCTAATTACGGTTCCCAGGCTCAGAGTCCTTGGACACCCCGATGAGGCTCATGCTCAGAGCAGCCTTGGCCATTCAGGTGCATTGGTAACAAGGCTTCTGTGCTCCAATTGGCTTTGACTAACTGGGAACCTGGCGTGGTTTCCACACTTGAGATAGTCTCCATTGTGCAGAGTTTAACTCTTCAGCATGCATTTATGGTTGAAATAATGTGTCTGAACTCTGCTATTAAATACTAAAGATATAAAAAGTGGTGGTGGTAGGGGGGAACTAGGGTAGATGAGACAAGAGTGGGAAAATGTTGATAAGTAATGAACTGGAAGATGAGTACAT
This sequence comes from Myotis lucifugus, assembly GCF_000147115.1. Classification (NCBI taxonomy): domain Eukaryota; kingdom Metazoa; phylum Chordata; class Mammalia; order Chiroptera; family Vespertilionidae; genus Myotis; species Myotis lucifugus. The sequence continues at coordinate 231,693 of NW_005871452.1, read as the reverse complement.
GGGTTTTCATGGTATTATTTTCGATTTATCTGTATTTGATTTTTTTCTTTTTTTTTATTGCTAAAAGTATTACAAAGGGTATTACATATGTGTCCTTCCCCCCACAACCCCACCCTTGACAATCCCCTGGCCTCCCTTACCCCCCAGTGTCTTATGTCCACTGGTTATGGTTATATGCATGCATACAAGTCCTTCAGTTGATCTCTTACCCCCCTCCCTCCGGCCCCCCAACCCTCCCTGGCCTTCCTGCTGCAGTTTGACAATCAGTTTGAGGCAGCTCTGCCTCTGTATCTATTATTGTTCAAAAGTTTGTAATGATCTGTATTATCCATGAATGAGTGAGATCATGTGGTATTTTTCCTTCACTGACTGGCTTATTTCACTTAGCATAATGCTCTCCAGTTCCATCCATGCTCTTGCAAATGGTAAGAGTTCCTTCTTTTTTACAGCAGCATAGTATTCCATTGTGTAGATGTGCCACAGTTTTCTAATCCATTCATCTACAGATGGGCACTTAGGCTGTTTCCAGATCTTAGCTATGGTGAATTGTGCTGCTATGAACATAGGCGTGCACATATCCTTTCTGATTGGTGTTTCTGGTTTCTTGGGATATATTCCTAGAAGTGGGATCACAGGGTCAAATGGGAGTTCCATTTTTAGTTTTTTGAGGAAACTCCATACTGTCTTCCACAGTGGCTGCACCAGTCTGCATTCCCACCAGCAGTGCACAAGTGTTCCTTTTTCTCCACATCCTCTCCAGCACTTGTCGTTTGTTGATTTGTTGATGATAGCCATTCTGACAGGTGTGAGATGGTACCTCATTGTTGTTTTGATTTGCATCTCTCGGATGATTAGTGACTTTGAGCATGTTTTCATATGTCTCTTGGCTTTCTGAATGTCCTCTTTTGAAAGGTGTCTATTTAGATCCTTTGCCCATTTTTTGATTGGATTGTTTATCTTCTTTTTGTTAAGTTGTATGAGTTCCCTATAAATTTTGGAGATTAGGCCCTTATCAGATATGACGTTGGCAAATATGTTTTCCCACGCAGTGGGTTTTCTTGTTGTTTTGTTGATGGTTTCTTTTGATGTGCAGAAGCTTTTTATTTTGATGTAGTCCCATTTATTCATTTTCTCTTTATTTTCAACTGCCCTAGGAGCTGTATCAGTGAAGAAATTGCTTTGGCATATGTCTGAGATTTTGTTGCCTTTGGATTCTTCTAGAATTTTTAAGGTTTCCTGTCGTACATTTAAGTCCTTTATCCATTTTGAGTTTATTCTTGTGTATGGTGTAAGTTGGTGGTCTAGTTTCATTTTCTTGCATATATCTGTCCAATTTTCCCAACACCATTTATTGAAGAGACTATCTTGGCTCCATTGTATGTTCTTGCCTCCTTTGTCAAATATTAATTGAGCATATTGGTTCGGGCCGATTTCTGGGCTCTCTATTCTATTCCATTGATCTATATGTCTGTTCTTGTGCCAGTACCAGGCAGTTTTGAGAACAGTAGCTTTGTAATACAGCTTGATATCTGGCATTGAGATCCCACCTACTTTGTTCTTTCTCAGGATCGCTGCAGCTATTCGGGGTCTTTTTTTATTCCAGATGAATTTTTGGAGAGTTCGTTCTAGATTTGTGAAGTAGGCCGTTGGTATTTTAATGGGAAGTGCGTTGAATTTATAGATTGCTTTGGGTAGTATGGACATTTTAATGATGTTGATTCTACCAATCCAAGAACATGGTATGTTCTTCCATCTCTTTATGTCTTCCTCTACCTCTATTTTCAACGTCCTGTAGTTTTCTGAGTAGAGGTCTTTTACCTCTTTTGTTAAGTTTATTCCTAGGTAGCTTACTTTTTTTGGTGCGATGGTAAATGGGATTATTTTTATAATCTCTCTTTCTGAAAGTTCACTATTGGTGCATAGAAATGTCTCAGATTTCTTGGGGTTAATTTTGTATCCTGCTACATTGCCAAATTCATGTATTAAGTCCAGTAGTTTTTTGATGGAGTCTCTAGGGTTTTGTATGTATAATATCATGTCGTCTGCAAATAAGGACAGTTTTACTTCCTCTTTTCCAATTTGGATGCCTTTTATTTCTTCTTCTTGTCTAATTGCAATGGCTAATACTTCTAGGACTATGTTGAACAGGAGTGGTGAGAGTGGGCATCCCTGTCATGTTCCTGTTCTTAGGGGAAATGGTGTTAGTTTTTGTCCATTGAGTATGATGTTGGCTGTGGGCCTGTCATATATGGCTTTTATTATGTTGAGGTATGATCCTTCTATTCCCACCTTGCTGAGAGTTTTTATCAAAAATGGGTGTTGGATTTTGTCGAATGCTTTTTCTGCATCAATTGATATGACCATGTGGTTTTTTTCTTTCAATTTGTTTATGTGATGTATCATGTTTATTGATTTATGGATGTTGTACCATCCTTGCATCCCTGGGATAAATCCTACTTGGTCATGGTGTATGATCCTTCTCATGTACTGCTGGATCCGATTTGCTAAGATTTTGTTGAGGATTTTGGCATCTATGTTCATGAGGGATATTGGCCTGTAATTCTCTTTCATTGTGTTGTCTTTACCTGGTTTTGGTATTAGGGTGATGCTGGCTTCATAGAATGAGCTTGGAAGTGTTCCTTCCTCTTGAATTTTTTGTAGTAGTCTGAGGAGGATAGGTTTTAGTTCTTCCTTGAATATTTAGTAAAACTGCCCTGAGAAGCCGTCTGGTCCTCGGCCTTTGTTTGCTGGAAGCTTTTTGATGACTGCTTCCATTTCTTCCATATTATTGGCCTATTGAGATTTTTAGATTCTTCCTGATTGAGTTTTGGAATGTTGTATTTTTCTAGGAATTTGTCCATTTCCTCCAGGTTGTCTAGTTTGTTGGAGTAGAGTTGTCTGTAGTATTGTTTAACAATCATTTGTATTTCTGTGGGGTCTGTTGTTATTTCGCCTCTATCGTTTCGGATTTGGTTTATTTGGGTCCTCTCTTTGCTTCTTGGTGAGCCTGGCTAGAGGTTTGTCAATCTTGTTTATCCTTTCAAAGAACCAGCTCTTGGTTTCATTGATTTTCTGTATTGTTTTTTTGGTCTCTATGTCATTTATTTCTGCTCTAATCTTTATTATCTCCTTCCTTCTGCTCACTCTGGGGTTTTCTTGTTGCTCTCTTTCTAATTCTTTGAGTTGAAGAGTTAGATGATTTACTACCATTTTTTCTTGTTTTTTGAGATAGGCCTGTAGAGCTATAAACTTCCCTCTCAGGACTGCTTTCATTGTATCCCATAGGTTTTGCATTGTTGTGTTTTCATTGTCATTAGTTTCCAGGATGTTTTAAATTTCTTCTTTGATCTCATTGGTAACTCAATCAATATTTAATAACATGCTATTCAGCTTCGAAGTGTTTGAGTATTTTGGGTTGTTTTTATTGAAGTTTATTTCTAACATTATGCCATCGTGGTCTGAGAAGATGCTTTTTATGATTTCAATCTTCTTGAATTTGTGGAGACTTTGCTTTTGACCCAATATGTGGTCTATTTTAGAATCTGTCCCATGAGCACCTGAGTGGAATGTATATTCCATGGCTTTGGGGTGAAGTGTTCTGAAGATGTCAATTAAGTCCATCTGATCTAGTGAGTCATTTAGGATTGCTGTTTCTTTGCTGATTGTTTGTCTAGAGGATTTATCCAGTTATGTCAGTGGTGTATTAAAGTCCCCTACTATGATTGTATTGTTGTCGATCTCTCCTTTGATATCTTCCAGGAGTTTTTTTTATGTATTTGGGTGCTCCTGCATTGGATGCATATATGTTTACCAGGGTTATATCTTCTTGTTGTATTGATCCCTTTAGTATTATGAAGTGGCCTTCCTTATCTCTTGTTATGGCCTTCACTTTGAGATGTATTTTGTTCGATATAAGTATTGCTACCCCAGCTTTCTTTTCATTTCCATTTGCCTGAAAGATATTTTTCCATCCCTTCACTTTCAGTCTGTGTGAGTCCCTTGTTCTGAGGTGGGTCTCTTGTAGACAGCAAATGTATGGGTCATGGTTTTTTATCCATTCAGCCACTAGATGTCTTTTGATTGGGCCATTTAGTCCATTTACGTTTAAAGTTATTATTGAAAGGTACTTGTTTGTAGCCATTTCTTTTTTTGTGTGGCTGTTTTCTTTCTGAGCTTTTTATTTCTTTTTACACAAGTCCCTTGAGCATTTCTTGCATTGCTGGTTTGGTGGTGATAAACTCCCTTATCCTTTTTTGTCTGTGAAGCTTCTTATTTCCTCTTCAATTTTGAATGATAGCCTTGCTGCATAGAGTATTCTTGGATTCAGTCCTTTGCTTTGCATCACTTTGTATATTTCCGTCCATTCTTTTCTGGCCTGATGTGTTTCTGTTGAGAAATCATTTGATAATCTAATGGGAGATCCCTTGTATGTAACTTTCCGTCTCTCTCTTGCAGCCTGTAAGATTCTCTCTTTGTCCTGAACATTTGCCATGGTAATTATGATGTGTCTTGGTGTGGGTCTTTTCGGGTTCACCTTGTTTGGGACTCTGTGGGCTTGTGGGACTTTTTTCTTCCCCACCTCAGGGAAGTTTTCTGATATTATTTCTTCGAATAGGTTTTCTAATCCTTGTTCATCTTTCTGTTGTTCTGTCACCCCTATTATTCGTATGTTGTTTCGTTTCATGTTGTCCCAAAGCTCCCTTAGGCTCTCCTCCTGTCTTTTAATTTTTTTCTCCAATTGCAGTACAGTTTGGGTGTGTTTTGCTTCCTTGTCTTCTAATTCACTAATTCGGTCCTCCACTTCTCCTAGTCTATTGTTGATACTTTCAATGGTTTTTTTTTATTGCAGCTATATCACTCTTCATTTCTTCTTGGGTCTTACTTAAGTTGTTGATTTTTTCATCTGTTTCTTCTAGCTTCTTGCATATGTTATTGATTTTTTCCTCCGTCCAGTGTATGCACTTTAGGACCTTTATTCTGAATTCTTTTTCCGTCATGTTGCATGCCTCTGTCTCACTTAGCTGCTTTTCTGGCGAGTCCTCCTTTTCTTTCCTTTGGGGGTTTCTTTGTCTACCCATGTTTGATCTCACTGACATATCTAGTTGTTGAGTCGTTCAGTGGCTGCTCCCAGGGTGGCAGTGGCTGCTCCCTGGGTGGCAGTGGCTCCTCGGGCTGTGGTTGCTCCTTGGGCGGTTGTGGTAGCAGCTGCTCCTCCGTTTGTAGCAGGTCCTCTGGTGGGTGCTGTTCACAGCTGTGGTGGCTCTTCTGACTGGTGGAGGGAGGCTTCACACACAGTAACTGTTCCCCAGACAGAGTGTGTGGTGATCAGGAGGCCGCCGTTGATTGGATTTTTCCGTGGGGGGAAGCAGGGCTCGTCTGAGTTCATGTAGTCGCGCTGCTTGAGAGCCGTTGCCATTGCCTCCGGGTTAGTAGCCGATCTCTGGATGCCAGTAACAGCTACTCAAGATGGCGCGGTCACGCGGCTGAGCCGGCGCCCCGGGGGAGGTTTCAGCCTCAATCTCTAACCGTCCCCATTTTCTAGGAGTTCTCTGTCTTTCCTGGCTGCAGACTGTCTCTCAGCTGAATCTCCTCTGCTTATTCGGGCTGTATGTTACCCGTTTCAGCTGCTCGCCCTTATCTGCTCCAGGACAAATCACCAACACGTCCGTCTAAACCTCCGCCATTTTTTCTTTTGTATTTGATTTTTTATAGTATGTTTTAAAAATTTCTCAGCATAGCATGTAAATAAAACCATCCAAAAATCTGGCATCTAACACACATCCTGTGCTGTGCTATATGCAGTACTTTTTAGTTTTCAGAATATACTCTGTCCTTTTGTGCCAATGTACCTTTGCACACACTGCCCTGCTGTGCCTGCATGCAATTCCCACATGTGGACCAGGTAAACTAGTCATTCTTCACCTCCTCCTCGATTCTCTGAGCTATTCAAGCAGAATTAACTGGTAATATCTGCTCTACTGTAATCATAACCCTCTATTAAAATTGCTCTTATTTGTCTATCTTCTCTATTGGCTTAGAAATTGAAATTAAGGTCAGAGGAATGGTTTCTTTTCATTTCAACTTTGTACCCTTGGGGGCCTATCACAGGGCCTGGTAAAGAATGGCTTTCAAAGGGGTTTGCAGAAATCAATAGAACTTTTTTTTTTTTTTAGTATTTATTGATTTTTTGCAGAGAGGAAGGGAGCGGGATAGAGAGTTAGAAACATAGGCACTAAAAATATCCTCTGGGAGGAACTACTTTTTAAAAACGGTTTTTATTGATTTTCAGAAGGAGAGGGAGACCGGGGGAGGGATAGAAACATCAGTGATGAGAGAGAATCATCGATTGGATGCCTTCTGCTCACTTTCTACTGGGGATCGAATTCACAACCTGGGCATGTACCCTGATTAGGAATTGAGCCGTGACCTCCTGGTTCATGGGTTGATACTCAACCACTGAGCCACACCAGTGGGGCTGATAGGACCTACTTTTATAGTAAGATACTAAAATACAATCTAATAATATACTTGCCTCTTTGGAAAACTTGTATTTTCTAAAAATGAAAGATTTTCTTCTCAGTTATTTTTTCACTGCCCGCTCTGGCCCTAGATCCTATCCACACACATTATTAAAGCAGTAGATTGAGAAGGGCATTTGTTCTTGGATTGATTGGGCATCCAATCAGTCCTAAGGATGCTAAGCACATTCTGCAAATGAGAACAAAAATTAAAATTTATGAAGTGATCAAAATTAAAACTTATGAAGTAGGTTGTTTTAGCAATTTTATTCACAGATAATAAAAAGAATAGTCTTTATTCAAGTTACTGTCCAAATTAAGAGAGCAATTTATTATGTGTGTGCGTGTTTGTGTGTGTATATGAAAAGCATTTTTGTACTTACTAATCCCAAAGAGTAGCTATGAGGGTGCTTTAAAGGCATCTTTAAACATCAACCAACAATTTCTTTGTGTGCTTATGCTACGCTGCTTAATTTAATTCATGTCAATAGCAGCTGCTAGGACTACAGAAACGCTTGCCTGTTAGATGCCCCTGGAAGGGCATCATGGCAGAGCGAGGTGGCCATCTTCTTGATCAGACTTGATGGTCAGACCTGGATTGGAAGAAGCACATGTGCATGTGAAACCCTGTGGCCAAGAGCTGAGCGGGCTCACTGGGTCTTGGAACCCCCCTTCCCAATCCCCTGCTGTGGTCCACAGCAAGACGAGATGAAGACTGCCTATTCTGGTGCCCCTCTTTACATTGGTCACTCCAGGCATAAATCAGACCTGGGCATCTGGCCACAGTTTTAGTGAGTTTGGGACACCAATGAAGATCTCTAATTTTATGATAAATAAAAAACATCCCTTAGAAAGAAGCTTCCAGAAGTTTCAATGTAGACATTGGGCAATCAGACCAGCTGGTCTTAATGAAGAAACTGATTACAACCACTCCACCTGCTGCTGTTAACCAGTGGTCAAAACCACAGCATCTCAATTTGATGTCCTAGTTCTCACAAAGTACAGCCAAAACTTCTGTGATGGTTAGTTTATGTGTTAGCTTGACTAGGCTCCACTACCAGTACCCCGTTATTTAATCAAACATGAGTGTGGGTGTTGCTGTGAAGGTTTTTTCTTCTTTTAAACAATTATGAATTTACTAGAGGCCTGGTGCATAAAAATTTGTGCACTCGGGGGGGAGAGGCCTCAGCCCGGCCTGTGCCCTCTTGCAGTCTGGGACCCCTCGAGGGATGTCCACCTGCTGGCTTAGGCCCACTCTCCAGGGGATTGGGCCTAAGCTGGCAATCAGACATCCCTCTGGCAGCCTGGGAGCCCTCGGGGGTGTACACTTGCCAGTGGGGACCAGGCCTAAGCTGCAGTCGGACATCCTTAGCGCTGCTGAGGAGGCGGGAGAGGCTCCCACCACCACCGCTGTGCTGGCAGCCATCAGCCTGGCTTGTGGCTGAGCAGAGCTCCCCCTGTGGGAGTGCACTGACCACCAGGGGCAGCTCCTGCATTGAGCGTCTGCCCCCTGGTGGTCAGTGTGTGTCATAGTGACCAGTCATTGCCAGTCGTTCTGCTGTTAGGGTCAATTTGCATATTACCCTTTTAATATATAGGATTAGGCCATCTGGAAAACCAGATGGGCTGAGCCCCAAAATGGCACCAACCCTGGGAAGGTTTATTTGTGGGTGTGGTTAACATCTGCAACAGTTGGCTTTAAGACGCATCACCCTCAATAATATGGGCGCCACGCCGAAACCGGTTTGGCTCAGTGGATAGAGCGTCGGCCTGCGGACTGAGAGGTCCCAGGTTCGATTCCGGTCAGGGGCATGTGCCTGGGTTGCGGGCACATCCCCAGTAGGAGATGTGCAGGAGGCAGCTGATCGATGTTTCTCTCCTATCGATGTTTCTAACTCTCTATCTCTCTCCCTTCCTCTCTGTAAAAAATCAATAAAATATATTTAAAAAAAAAAAATAATAATATGGGCGCCTTATCCAATCAGCCGATGAAGGCCTCACCGGAGAAACCTGAGGCTCCCAGGAGAGGAGAGAGTTCAGCTTCAGGGCTGAGCACAGTCCAGCTGCTCACAGGCCTCCCTCCGAGTTTCACACTCACCAGCCCCACACCCGTGTGAGCCAATTCCTTAAAACAAGTCCACACACACACACCATACCACAAACACACACCACACACACCCACACATATCACACCACACACAGACACCACACACACACACACACGCACCACACAGACACACATATCACACTACACACACACCACACACCCACATATCACACTACACACACACCACACACACACATACCACACACCACACACACACATCACACCACACACAGACACATACGCAGGTCACACCACACACACCCACACACACACATATCACACCACACACATCACACCACATACCGCACACACAGACACCGACCACACACACACATAACACCACACACCCACATATCAGACCACACACACACATATCACACCACACACACTGATCTCACACACACCACACCACACACACCACACACACATATCACACACCACACGCCCACATATCACACCACACACCCACACAGACACACACACACCACACACACCACATCCCCCCCCACACACACACCACACACACACAAACACCACACCACACACACACACACCCCACACACACACGCCCCCTACTGGGGATTGAACCGACAACCCAGGCACGTGCCCTTGACTGGGATCGAACCTGGGACCCTTCAGTCTGCAGGCCGACGCTCTATCCACTGAGCCAAACCAGCCAGGGTCAGAGCAGAGATTTAAAGCTAAAGTAATGTCAACATAAGAAACATTTAAACCTCTGAATAATTTTTGTGAACTTATTTTAGCCAAAGTGTCAACAGCTGTCAGGAAGCAAAATTTCAAAAGACTAAGAAAATCTCCAGAGAATGGTAGTTTTGCAACTTATTTTATGCATTACAATCAAGAGAGAAGAAGTGGGCTACATGAAATCCATTAATGACAAATTAGGGAGATGGGGGAAAACAATAATGGGGAAACTTGTGGGATTGGATAAAAAGTAAAATGGTAGACACATAGCTCTTTTATACAGGACAGTTAACCGTCAACAATTAAATAACAATGAGGGCATTTGTGGTCTCTGTTCTAGTGTGGTATCTGTGTTTTGATGGGTTTGGAAAAAGGGAATTACTTGGACATTCCAAAGTATGTTATCCTATATAATAATCCTATATTATAAAGAGGTAATATGCAAATTGACCCTCACACCCTCGCACCACAAGATGGCCGCCCCAAATCGTCACAAGATGGCCGGCAGGGGAGGGCAGTTAGGGGGGGACCAGGCCGGCAGGGGAGGGCAGTTGGGGGCAATCGGGCTGGCAGGAGAGGGGCTAGGGGGCGATCAGGCAGGCAGGCGAGTGGTTAGGAGCCAGCAGTCCCGGACCAGCAGTCGGACATCCCCCAAGGGGTCCCAGATTGGAGTGGGTGCAGGCTGGGCTGAGGGTCTTTTACCCTCCCCCTAGCTGGCCCAGCCTCTAGTTGTAGATATAAAAAGACTAGAGACCCGGTGCCCGGATTCGTGCATAGGTGGGGTCCCTCGGCCTGGCCTGCGGGGATTGGGCCGAAACCGGCAGTCCGACATCCTTCAAGGGTTCCTGGATTGTGAGAGGGTGGTTCTCGGGTGATGCACCCCGGAATTGGGCTCCCTCTTCTTTGATTCCATCACCCAAGAACTACAGCTGCCAAGTCACCACAGTTTGGCAGGTTCTGCATTGAGCATCTGCACTCTGGTGGTCATTGCACATCATAGCTACCAGTTGGACGGTTGAACGGTCACTTAGGCTTTTATATATATAGACTAGAGGCCCAGTGCATGAATTTGTGCACGGGTGGGGTCCAGTGGGCTCACCCTGACATGGTCGGACCAGCTGGGGGGAGGGGCCATGGACAGTTGGCTGGCTGGCCCTGCCCCATGGTCAAACTCCTGGTCGAGGGGACAATTTGCATATTAGCCTTTCACTGTATAAGAGGATAATAGGCGTAATTAAGATAAAGTCTGACCTTTGTCAGGGAAGATTCTAGCCTAAGACAACTACCTGCCATAAACAGCTTTTGCTAGTAAGTTTCAGTTTCAGACCATCCTTTGTGATTACTTTAGGTCTGAGTTTGTAAGGTTGCAACGCAGGCCACCCTTTTTAAAAATATATATATTTTATTGATTTTTCACAGAGAGGAAGGGAGAGGGATAGAGAGTTAGAAACCGATGAGAGAGAAACATCGATCAGCTGCCTCCTGCACACCTCCTACTGGGGATGTGCCTGCAACCAAGGTACATGCCCCTGACCAGAATCGAACCTGGGACCCTTTAGTCCGCAGGCCGATGCTCTATCCACTGAGCCAAACTGGTTAGGCAACGCAGGCCTCCCTTGAACTTGTTGGGCATTTTCATCCCTACATCCATCTTTTGGTCATAAATCGACCTAAAGGATGTATTCATGACCAATCTTTTAAATGGGTAATGATGTCTTATGGTGTTAGGAAGGCTTATTTTTAGGAAGTTTTAGAGTCAGTGTTAGTCTTGTTGAACAGGGTGGACCACTTGGGATGGGCAAGACTATAACCTTAGATGGCATTCAAGGTTGAATTATTGTTGTTTAAAAAAAAAAAAAGGCAGGTATATGGGAGGCAGTTAGATTTTATATGTCCTTGTTAAAAAATATTCTGGATTATATTTCATTTTTGAGTTATGACTTGATTTTTGTGGGATTTTTTTGTATTTAGTATAATATTTATATACTAGGAATAAAAGTAATAATTAAGTAATACTGATTAGAAACAGAAAATGTCTAATATTAGACAAAGAAGACTGAGGGAAATAAGCATTTCAAACAATTGAACCATCTTTTAGTCCAGCCAGCATGGCTCAGTGGTTGATCAATGCCTAAACTGCTCCCCTGCTGGCCTGATTGCCCACAACTGCCCTCCCCTCCCGGCCATCTTGTGACGATATGGGGTCAGCCATCTTGTACGAGGGTGTGAAGATCAATTTGCATATCACCTCTTTCTTATATAGGACTAGAGGCCCGATGCACAAAATTCATGCAAGAGTGGGCTTTTTTTCCCCTGGCACCTGGGACCCAGGCTTCCCTCCGGCTGCTGGCAGACACCCAGGACCCGGGCAGCCCCAGGTTTGTCCAGAAGGTCATCCGGAAGGACATCTGGTCTAATTAGCACATTATGCTTTTATTATTATAGAAGATATTAGAGGCCCAGTGCACAAAATTTGTGCACAGGTAGGGTCCCTAGGCCTGGCCGGCAATCAGGACCGATCAGGTCTGCAGGCTGGGGCCTTCCTTCATTCTGCGCCGCCCCCTGGTTGTCAGCACACATCATAAGAAGTGATCAAACTCCCGGTCTTGTGGTTGAACTCCCGAGGAGAATCTTTGCATATTAGCCGTTTATATATATAGATATTGTTATGTGTTGGGGTACATATAATAGGCCAGGATTGGGTGAATTTAGTATTTTATGTAGATTGGTGGCATAATTTTTCACTTTATTTTTACAATTAGTGAAATAGGTTTTTATTGTTTATTATTTTTAAATATGGCCTATTTCTTTTTTATTAGAAGTACTTTAGTGTTATTGAGGATGGTCTCTGTCAGTCAGTTGAACAATTGCAATTAGGGAGGTGTTTTTAAAGTTATTTGTCCAAGATGGGTTTTTATAATGGATATATCCAGAAAAAACTGTACTAAAGCTTATATTTTTAGTAGGAGAAAGTCAATGTGTGGCCAATAGAGTGTTAACTTTATTGTAACCAATAATCAGAATATTATTGTCTAGTAGATGTGAAAGATTAGCAGGTGCAGAGTAGTTAAAACTTTTTATGTCTAATGAGGGAAAGGGTCTGAGAAGAGAGATATTAATTCCATTAGGAAACCATAAGGGGGATAACAATATAAAAATAATTTTATTTATTTAATTAATAACAATTAGGTGATACTGGAATAAGGTTTGAACAGTATCAATTTGTTGCAGTTTTGGGATTGTTTCCTGCCTTTGGTGTCAATGGCTTTTTGTCCTTGAGAAGTTTTTGATTTCAGCTATAGACAAAGGCGAATGTCAGAGATAGAGGCAGACATTCATTCATGATTAGGCATTTGGTAAGGTTTTTTCCAACAGTGCTGGAGTCTTTAACAAGTTAAGCGTCATGTCAGTCACTGGTGACTGACACTATACTTTCTGTTTGGACCTCGTCAATCTCAGGCTGCCAGCATATCAGTGAAATCGGATATCGCGGGCTAAACAGAAAGGAAGACAAAACAGGCTTGGCGCTTTAACACGTCTTTTCCAATGGACACATTTTTGGTTGTAAATCGTGGTTTTTGAAGTCTTTTTTTTTTAATGGGAGTATATTGTGAAATGAATGTTAATTTATTAGTTTTTATAAGTTGGTTCTCGATAATAACCAAGAAATAGGTTTTTCTTAGAATGTATTTTTCTTTTTAGCTATTTTTATTTAGAAAATAAAAAGATTTTTAAAATCAGTAACATTTTAAATAAGTTATAAGAATAATTATTTGCTATTTATTTAGTACCATAACCAATTTTTTGTTCATTCTGATTATTTGCATTTTCACGAATTTATTTATTTTTTAGAGTTTTATAAGTTTTTATTTAAAGACTAGAGGTCTGATGCATGAAATTTGTGCAAGGGGCTCAGCCCTTTCAGCTGAAGTGGCTTGCCTCGGCCCTCGCAGCCCCAGTTTTGTCCAGAAGGTCGTCCGTAAGGACGTTTGGCTGTCCAGTCTAATTAGCATATAATACTTTTTTTTATTATTATAGATATGAGCTGTTTAGAAATTTTTGATTTAGAGTGTCAGAGTCCTTTTCATGGATTTTTTTTTAAAAAGTAACATATTTGCAAATGTATTAGAGTAAAATAATGATTGTCCATAAATGACAAAACCTAAAATGACATGGTTATAGATCTGATTACAATGATTTAAAAAAAATTTTTTTTTTAAGATCTAACATTTTAAGATAACAGTTTTTTGGAAAATAATCGACACAAAAGAATAATATAAAGTCCATACTTTTTTAGATTTAATATAGAATTTTAATATATAAAGAATAAATATGTAAGATTTTAAAATACTATATGTGGCACACTGGAAGTGTATATCGAGTATTGGAAACAATTTATAAATTTCCAACGTGTGGATTATAAATACAAGGAGTATTAGTGGATGCCCCCTATGGGAAACCATCACTCTTGGCTGCCCAGTGTCACTGACAGGACACCTACTACCTGAGAGCTTTCTGTTTGAATTTGGCTTTAACGTTTTGTAAGTTTTTCCCTGGAGCAGGCTGAAATATCTGAAACATTCATTTTAATAAAAATATATGTATATAAACAGAATACAGTTATTATTATTATTATTATTAGGTAAAACTTCCCATGCAATTTTAAGTATATTAAATAGGCTTAATTATTTTAAAAACTTTTCTTTTATAAGGGCCGATTGAAATAACCCAAAGTAATTTCTCGGTTAAAAAGTCTTTTAAAATTTAAACTTTGGCCTGACCAGCATGGCTCAGAGGTTGAGCGTCAACCTATGAACCAGGAGGTGATGGTTAAATTACCGGTGAAGGCACGTACCTGGATTGCAGGCTCAATCTCCTGTGGGGGGCATGCAGGAGGCAGCCAACCAATGATTCTCTCTCATTGATCTCTTTATCTCTCTTTTCCTTACTCTCTGAAATAAATAAAAATATGTTTTTTAAAAAAATTTAAACTGTGGAAAGGTTGTCAAACTTAACCAAAAGATTATGATATAAACTTTATAAACCCAGGTAAAATAAACATTTCTTTGGTAATAATTTTAAAAGACATTAGATTTGAAATAGTTTTAATATTTAATATTAATATTAAAGACTACAGGATTTTGCTTAATTTATATATGTATTTAATTTTTTTTAGGCCAATAAAAGATTATAGCCTAGTAATGCCGTTTGGAGGCAGAAAATGTGCCACACATTCTATATAATAAAAGGCTAATATTCAAATCGACCGAATGGTGGAATGACCAGTCACTATGATGCGCACTGACCACCAGGGGGCAAACGCTCAACACAGGAGCTGCCCCCTGGTGGTCAGTGCGCTCCCACAGGGGGAGCGCCACTCAGCCAGAAGCTGGGCTCAAGGGTGGCGAGCACAGCAGCGGTGTCAGGAGCCTCTCCTGCCTCTGCGGCAGCGCTAAGGATGTTCAACTCATGGCTTAGAGGGAGTGGGCCTAACTCATCAGTCAGGCATCCTCCAAGGGCTCCTGGACTGCGAGAGGGTGCAAGCCCCGCTGAGGGGCTTCCCCCCCCTAGTGCATGAATTTCGTGCACCAGGCCTCTAGTCATAAATAAATGAAATGTATTACATAAAGATCATATATATAATTTGATTATTTACTTTTTTCTTTTCTCTTAAAAATGCATTTCCATATTTTATATTATTAAAATTATATACATTTTAACATAGTTAGAATGTCTAACTTTTAGAACCCTTACTTTTTTAGAGATAACCAAAAAAGTAAGCAATCAGTATTCCCTAGACCAGTGATGGCGAACTCATGACACGCTTGTCAGAGGTGACACGCGAACTCATTTTTTTGGTTGATTTTTCTTTGTTAAATGGCATTTACATATATAAAATAAATATCAAAAATATAAATCTTTGTTTTATTATGGTTGCAAATATCAAAAAAAATTTTTTTTTAATTAAATCTTTATTGTTCAGATTACATTGGTTCCTCTTTTTCCCCCCATAACTCCCCTCCTCCCAGTTCCCACCCCACCCTCCGCCCTCACTCCCCACCCACTGTCCTCATCCATAGGTGCACGATTTTTGTCCAGTCTCTTCCTGCATCTCCCACACCCCTTTCCCCCCCAAGAATAGTCAGTCCATTCCCTTTCTATGTCCCTGATTCTATTACAATCACCAGTTCATTCTGTACATCAGCTTATTTATTCACTTGATTCTTAGATTCACTTGTTGATAGATGCATATTTGTTGTTCATAATTTGTATCTTTACCTTTTTCTTCTTCTTCCTCTTCTTAAAGGATACCTTTCAGCATTTCATGTAATACTGGTTTGGTGGTGATGAACTCCTTTAGCTTTTCCTTATCTGTGAAGTTCTTTATCTGACCTTCAATTCTGAATGATAGCTTTGTTGGATAAAGTAACCTTGGTTGTAGGTTCTTGGTATTCATCCCTTTGAGTATTTCTTGCCACTCCCTTCTGGCCTGCAAAGTTTCTGTTGAGAAATCAGCTGACAGTCGTATGGGTATTCCCTTATAGGTAACTGATTTTCTTTCTCTTGCTGCTTTTAAGATTCTCTCTTTGTCTTTTGCTCTTGGCATTTTAATGATGATGTGTCTTGGTGTGGTCCTCTTTGGATTCCTTTTGTTTGGGGTTCTCTGCGCTTCTTGGACCTATAAGTCTATTTCTTTCACCAGGTAGGGGAAGTTTTCTGCCATTATTTCTTCAAATAGGTTTTCAATACCTTGCTCTCTCTCATCTTCTGGCACCCCTATAATTCTGATGTTGGTACGCTTGAAGCTGTCCCAGAGGCTCCTTACACTATCTTCGTATTTTCGGATTTTTTCATTTTGCTTTTCCAGTTGGATGTTTTTTGCTTCTTCGCATTTCAAATCTTGGGCTTGTTTCTTGCGCTCCTCTGGTCTGTTGTTGGGTGTCTGTATAATATCCTTTATTTCAGTCAGTTTATGCTTAATTTCTAGTTGGTTCTTTATCACAACATCGAGGGTCTCATTAGATTTCTTGTAGATCTCATTAAGTTTATCGGCAGTTTCTAGAAAATTATTGAAAGATCTTAAAAGTGTGGTTTTGAGCTCTATATCCTCCAATTCTGACATTTGTGTCCTGTTTCTTCGTCTCCGCATTTTTCTTGGTGCACCCCCTAGTGGTCTTTGTGCGCAGTCTTGTTGTAGTTAAGCCTTGATTGTTGTATGTAATACTGGGGGGGATTTGACCTCCAGGCCAACTGGCTGTGAGAATCAGCTGTATCTGCAGTGGGAGAACTTCTGTCCTCTAGGGAGGTGCTAATCTAGCCTTTGCCTGAGGCTATCTGGCAAATGCCTTTGTGCAGGGCTTGGGCGGGGCGGGTCCCAGGGGATCTACAGGGCGGGCGGAGCGAGCAGTTATGGCTGCTCTCAGTGCCGTCCCCAGGGGCTCTGCCTCTCAAGAGTCCCAGCAACCGCTGCAAACCTTGGAGAGAAAGCTGCCTCTGAGTTCCGACCGAAGCCAGACAGTCCTGCTTCTCCCATTTGAGTCTGGGTCCCTAGAGACTCGCCCGGATCTGGAGCTCAGAGTCTGAGACTCCCTCCCGATTGAAACAGACAACCACGCCCTCAGCCGCCAGCCCGCTCTGCATGCACTCCGCACCTTAGTATTTTACTTCAGCACTGTGCCTCCTCTGAGTCTCGGTATGCTTTTCTCTTTCCTCCTAGTTGTAGAACTTCCACTCAGCCAGCCTTCCTGTGGTTCTGGGTGATGTCCGCTCCGTCTTTTAGTTGCATTTTTGAAGTGGTTGTTCCAGGCAGCAAACTCCGGCGTTAACCTATGCCGCCATCTTGGTTTTTCCTTCCAAAAAATTTCTATATGTGACACGGCACCAGAGTTAAGTTAGGGTTTTTCAAAATGCTGGCACGCCGGGCTCAAAAGGTTCGCCATCACTGCCCTAGACTGACTTTTATGAACATATTTCATAAGCTTTAGAAATACAGGTTTTTCTATTGGTAAACACACTTTCATGAAATACAACTTTAACAAAGCACTAGACATTTATTAAGAGTTCCAAGTTCATTCCCAGCCTCTTTGTAAAAAAGCCAAAAGCAGGTGAACCCAAGACTTTTCTAGCAACCAATGTTTTAGTATTTAAGTTATTTTAAAATATCGACATACTTAATAACTTTTATAAAATTTATTAATTTAGAAAGGAATAGTTTAAATAAGTTAAATAGATTTTATTTTTAGCCAACTGATAGGCCTGAATTAGCAATTAGGCTTGTTGGGTAGATTTTATTTAGATAAATAAGAATCTTCAATTATGTTTACTGTGGAAGTTATTGTATATTCAGTTTGGTAACAGTCCTGTTTATTCTTTAAAGATTCATTTGTAAACCAAATTAACTCAGTATTAGATGAAGGAATTTCCGATAAACCATTTCTAGGAATAAGAATGTGGTCAACAAGCAGAATTCAATTGTGCATGTGTTTATTCTGTAAATAAAGGAGCAAAGTTGTTGGGTTAAGACCCTTATATTAAGTTTAAGTGAAATTGGGTGAAGAAGGCAAGAGCCAGTGTGCTGACAGAAGTGCTGAATGTGATTAGAATTTGGTGGAGACTTAGCAGCGGTTCTCAATCTGTGGGTCGAGAACAATGAAAATACATCCTGCATATCAGATATTTAATTATGATTCATAACAGTAACAACATTACAGTTATGAAGTAGCAATGAAAATAATTTTATGGTTGGGGGTCACCACAACATGAGGAACTGTATTAAAGGGTCGCAGCATTAGGAAGGTTGAGAACCCCTGCTTAATAGAATGAGGAACATTAACAAAGGCGAGTCCATAGCTTTGTTGCTGCGTTTTTGTATACCGTCTATAGCAGAAATGGCTGTCATGGAGGGAGGAAGCCTTCTGGCTATTGACTTTAGTTGTTGACTGTAACAGATCATAGGTCTATGATGATTTTATTTTTGAGTTAAAATTTTTATAATTAAGGTATACCAGAGTGGAAGTTCTAGATTCTTTTTTAGAAATTTTATAACCTGTTTTCCTTCTGAGTTCCACTGAATTGAATCAAGTTAATTTGATTTTAATAAGACATAAAGGCTGGGCCATTAATGATAAATTTGGAACCCCATTTTTTGTGTGACAATATTCAGTCAAACTAGGAATCCTCTAAGCTAGTTTTCTTGGAAGAGGAAAAGATAGGATTTACCTGAGTTTTTTAGTGTTAATTAATAGCCCATCTTTAGCTATTAGATTACCAAAGTATTTTACCAAGTGTAAACAGAGTAAGAGCTTGTTCTATGATATTCTTGTCCTTTTACGGCTAGCTGTTGTAATAGATATACTGTGTTTTTTTGGGAGCCTAGTAATTTTTTAGAATATAAGATTAAATCATCTACATATTGGATTACAGTGGAATTATTAGGAAATTTAATATTATTTAAATCAGCTTTTACTATCTAATACAATAGGGGGGAAATTTTGTATATTCTGGGGTATTACTGTCTGAGTAAATGTGTAATCCTCCCAGGTGAAAGAGGTATTATTGTAAGTAAAAGGTTTCTTATCAGAGTACTAATGAGGGCTGGGATCTGGGAGTCTCCAGCCTTGGAGGCCTAATTTTTCATGTTAAATTTTGTGCTTTTATTTTTTAAAAAAATATTTTTTATTGATTTCAGAGAGGAAGGGAGAGGGAGAGGGAGAGAGAGAAGGAAACATCAATGATGAGAGAGAATCATTGATCAGCTGCCTCCTAGACACCTCACACTGGGGGATCAAGCCTGCAACCCGGGCATGTGCCCTAACCAGGAATCGAACTGTGACCTGGTTCATAGGTCAATGCTCAACCACTGAGCCATGCAGGCCGGGCAGTGGTGTTTCTTTTTTTAAAACATATTTGTAGAGTCTCATGAAATTTTGTAGGGATCCTATGTAGTGGGTCAAGGTGTGTTGCTTATGGGTTGAGTCCTATGAGGCTTTCACCCTCTAGGTCCCGTGGTTTCTCTCCACAGCTGTTTATACATCCACGAGAACTTGGAGTGTTAAGTGACTAACCTGTATGCACGTGTCCCCAGATGAGTCTATGGTTTAATAAGAGTTGAATTGAAATTTCACTATGGAGCTGCTGTATGTCATGAGGAATGACCTCTGACACATTACAAAGATTTTTAATCGCTTAAGAACACCCAAGATTTGGCTGGAGGGAGGACGTGTCCTTTATCTTTGGAACTGAACAAGTTCAGCTCTCACTTATACGGGAAAGGTTTTTGTTCAGACTCTCAAGAAAGCAATTCCAATTGAAAAGCCAAAATTAAAAACTAGCCATCCATTTTCCTCCTCTCTCACCATAGCATGAGTTCTGTTAACACTTAACCTTACTTTCATTTTGAGGATTTAAAAGTGCAGTTTAAATAAAGTCAGAGTCTTTACCACAAGTGGGGGAGGTCCTGGATACAAGAAACAATTCACCCAGTTCATCCGATGTGGTGAGAGCCGGTGGGCTCAATGGGCCCTTTCCTGGATCCTAGTACCAGGTCCTGGTCCGAGGGGTGGTCCCAGCTGAATATGGAAACCTACCCTCTGTGTCAAGTAAATGTCAATGTAAGAAACATTCAAACCTCTGAAGAATTTTTGTGAGTTCATTTGAGCCAAGCTGTTGACAAGTGCCAGGAAGCAAAATCTAGACAGACTGAGATAATGCTCCAGAGAATGGCAGTCTTGCAACTTATCTATACCAACGGTTCTCAACGTATGGGTCGTGACCCCTTTGGGGGTCGAACAACCCTTTCACAGGGGTTGCCTAAGACCATCGGAAAACACATATATAATTACATATTGTTTACAGTAGCAAAATTACAGTTATGAAGTAGCAACGAAAGTAATTTTATGGTTGGGGGTCACCACAACATGAGGAACTGTATTAAAGGGTAGTGGCATTAGGAAGGTTGAGAACCACTGATCTATACTAATAAAAGCCTAGGTGGCCCTCGCGTGACACCCTCACGTCATCAGAAGATGGCTGGCAGGAAAGGGCAGTTGGGGGCAATTGGGCCGGCAGAGGAGGGCAGTTGGGGGCAATTGGGCCGGCAGGGGAGGGCAGTTGGGGGTGATTGGGCCAGCAGGGGAGCAGTTAGGCGTCAATCAGGCCAGCAGGGGAGCGATTAGGGGGCGATCAGGCTGGCAGGCAAAAGCGGTTAGGGGCAATCAGGCAGGCAAGTGGTTAGGAGCCAGCAGTCCTGGATTGTGAGAGGGATGTCCGACTGCCGATTTAGGGATGGGGCCTAAACTGGCAGTCGGACATCCCCCGAGGGGTCCCAGATTGGAGAGGGTGCAGACCGGGCTGAGGGACACCGCTCCCCGCCACCCCCCCCCACCTCCGCACTAATTTTGTGCACCGGGCCTATAGTCCTATATAAGACCCTATGCAAACTGACTGAACGGCAGAACAACCAGTTGCTATGACGCACACTGACTACCAGGGGGCAGATGCTCAACGCAGGAGCTGCCCCCTGGTGGTCACTGCCAGAAGCCTGGCTCATGGCTGCAAGTGCAGTGGCGGTGGTGGGAGCCTCTCCTAGCTCCGGGGCAGCGCTAAGGACCCCTCGGGGTCCCGAACTGTGAGAGGACGCAGGCTGGCTGAGGGACACCCTCCTCCCTAGTGCACGAATTCAGCAAATTATTAGGGCATAACTTAAAGTGTGCAGTTCAGTAAAAAGTAAAATTATGCACAGATTTATATGATCTAAGCTGGGAAAGGCAAATTAGACACTATATTCATATACTTTACGATAAAGTGGAACTGGATTATAACATTATCTTTATCATTTTATTTAAATGAAAAATACTTACAAGCTGTTCTAATAGCACATTAAAATTTAAACAATAAAGTAAGGCTAATTATGTTAAGAGGCTGAGAACTCAAAAAGTGTGGCTAGGACCTGGAGATTATTATGCTGAACAAAATAAGCCACTTAGAGAAAGACAAATATCACATGATCTCATATGTGGAATCTAATGAACAAAATAAATTGCCAAACAAAATAGGTCCAGAGGCATGGAAGCATGGAACACACTGACAGATCTCAGAGGGAAAGAGGTTGGAGGGGACGGTTAGAGATTAATCAAAGAATATATATGCATATATGCATAACCCATGGACACAGACAATAGGGTGGGGAAGGCCTCAGGTGGAGAGTAGTTGAGAGGGGGAAATGAGGGACATCTGCAATACTGTCAACTAAATCTTGATTCTTCTTCCTCAGTCTAAAAGTATTTCTCAAAAGAAGACAGTAACACTTGCCCATTATATTCTGTTGATAGGTAGAGAAATCAAAAGCTCACAAAACTGAATCCTCTATGAACTGCAGGGTACATGTGAATAAAAACAGTCTTTCATTTACCAGTAAATCATTTTCTGCCTTACTGATTTGGATTGTATTTTATTTTGACTTTGATAATCCAGCTAAAAACTTAAATTTAGGTCTACAAAACAAATAATAACTGTTTTCCTAAATCCCATCTAAACTTCCAGAGTTAAACTACTAAGAATTCCTGGCTTTATTCACAATTATTCTTACCTTTACACCTTGAATGAGACCATTCATGAGGAATGTGTGTTGAGGAAATGTTTCATGTAGAACCTACAAAAAGCAAACAAACATTAAGGTAAATTCAAAAGCAAATTAAAGGAAAATATTTATGCTCCTGTTAATGGCAGGCTAGGTAAGTAAGATGGAACCATGTAATGAATAATTTTTAAGTATAGATGAAATTTTAAAAGTATCTAAAAGTATATAAAGTTAACAAGATAGTGAGGCAGAAACCTAAATAAGAGCCCAAAAAGGCACTTCAGTCATTTGGTTGCTTTTGTTATAAAAGCACCTGCAGTAAAAAAATAAACTGTTATTTAGCTACCCCCTCAATCACCAACAATTTTAAACAGGTACCACAAATGGTTACACAAACCCCAGTTGGACCTGCAGCTCAGTTTTATGTCACTGAGGCAGTCCAGGAAACAATAGCCTTAAATGTGGATTATAGTGACTCCAGACTGGTAACCTCCTTCTGTCTAAGAGGGAAAAATCTAAAGTTACTGCTGAAAAGGCTATCATCTAGACTTCGAACCAATCATACATATACTTTTTTCAAATATAATGAATGGTACCTAATCAAAGGAAATCAGATACAAAAAGAAGACACCATGCACAAAACATAGCAACAGACAAACAAATGGAACAAACATATAAACTTCCCTACCCTGATGAAGGAAAAAGACCCACAAGTGCAGGAAGCACAGAGAGTTCCAATCAAGATGAACCCAAAGAACCCCACAATAAGACACATCGTGTTTCAGTCCCAGCAACAACAACAACAACAACAAAACCACAGACATTCCAGAAAACTGGGATCTTAAGCCAGCCAAAGGAATGATATTTCAATTTTTCATTTTTTATTATTATTTTGTTAGCTTTTCGTTTTTGCTTTTTTTTGTTCTTTTTTTTTGTTTGTTCCTTTATTTCCTACTTCTTTTCCCATTATTTTTTCAACCATGTGAGCAGCAGACATGTGAGCAGCACGCTCTTGTCCAGGGAGCATCAGCCCCGTAAGCAGCCTGCCTCTACCCTAAGAGCAGCAGCCTCATGTGGCCTGCCCCTGTCCAAGGAGCAGCAGCTATGTGAGCAGCCCGCTTCCCCGTCCGAGTAGGAGCAACCACGCGAGCAGTCTCCACCTGTCCGAGGAGCAGCAGCCGCACGAGCAGTCTCCTACGTT